>NC_088979.1:12657283-12960010 GCF_963932015.1 Anas acuta
AGAAATAATACCAATAATTAAATAGTCAGCAGGGAAGGGATATGCAGTCTTTTAATTGTATCTAAAGTATTTTTCTACCACATCTTTAATTTTTATAGAATATGAATCACATGGTCGCTTCAAATGGCTGGTAATAGACCGGACACCAAGGCAGCCTTTGCTTTTTTAGTATTCAGTATGATGTAGTGAGAGTCCTGCTGGAATTAGATAATTAATTAAACAGCTCGTGTTTGGCAAAGGTAGCTAACTATTGGGCTGAGTAGGAGTCACCCAAATATAATAACCTGTAAGTACTCAAGGCACTCAGTCCTGGGGAAGGCCAGCAAGATAACAGCATAGATCTCTTAAAATCAGCTCTGAAAGACGAGGGAAATATAGGGAGATGAATCAGCAAAATCTGTACCTGATTGGAAAACAAGGCAAACTTGAGGGAAAAAAAAAAAAGGAAGAAAAAAAAAAAAAGAATAAAAAAGAAAAAAAGAGATAGAGAAAGAATGAAAATGACTACACTAAAAAGAGAGGATATTCACAGGGTATGAGATCTTTAAATTATGGAAACAAAAAATCTGAGGAAATTGCTGAAAGAATAGCACTGCAGAGCACCTAGTGACTCTGGGCTAGATTTAGTTTCAGGTTTTAGGGCAGCTGGGGCTTCTGCTTACAGAAAAGATGGGACTTGGTTTTTTGACCATACAGCTAGAAAAGTAATGAGTCATTCAACTAGGCCAAAATAATTTATGTATTGATTTATTAGTCACCCACTTTTTACAGACTGTTGAATGAAGCCCTGAATTTAGGTGTTGCTTAATAAATATATTCTGTTTTTAATTTTAAGACTGCTCAGTCTTCAGGGGAAGAGGTTAACTGGAGATGAAAATAAGATCTTAAAGAGTCTCTCAGTAAAGCAAGCATAAATATTATAGTGGCACACACACCTTTGAGGGAATAAATACCCCAAAACATCTTTATAGAAACCATTCAGTGAAGAGTGCTTCCTGCCAAACTGCCAGGAGCTTAAGCAGGAGTTAGTACTGCCTAATGCCAAGTTCATCTAAAGAATTCACTGGCAGCTGCAGACCAGCATTTTTCCTGCATTTTAAGAGAGTCAACAAGGCTCTTACTGCTCTAGATAAATCCCACAGCATCATCACACTTTTTTTTTTTCTTTTTTTTTTTTCCCTCACATTGAAGGTCTTCAGCCATAGTTGAGATGCCATAGCAATGCAATACTTCCCATCTGTATTATAGAGAATTATATGGTGATATTATGCAACCCATTAATTAGAAAAAAGATTCACATAATGTTGTGAAAAGAAGGAAATTTTTTTTTTTTTCAGAAGTAATCTGTGATATTGTTAACCCACTGTGCTACCCAATAACTGTAATAGGTGTGAGAATGCAACCATTGCTTCACTAAACTTTTAATATGGTAAATTTGAAACATCTGGCTTTTGAAATAGGACTGAATTCACATGGGAAAAACTGATACTAGTTACTATAGAACTTTTAATGTTTCAAAAATCTCCAAAAATATTTATCCAAACAATATTCAAATTCAATATTCAAATTATAGAGTCAAACAATTCCCTCGAGTGGAAGAGGCTTTGCAGAGAGATCTTGAATATCTAGAGGGCTGGACAATCTCTAACCACATGAAATTTGACAAGAACAAGTGAGGGATTCTGCACCTAGGATGGGGAAATCTTGGCTGCATGTACAGGCTAGGGGATGAGAGGCTGAAGAGCAGCCCCATGGAGGGTTATGAACCATATGAGGGTTCTGGTCAACAGAAAGCTGACTATAAGTCAACAGCGTTTCTGGCAGCACAACCATACCCTGAGGTGCATCACAAAGCATTGCTAGCTGGTCAAGGGAAGTGTCTGTCCTGCTTTGCTTTTCACTGGTGCAGCCTCGCCTCAAGCACTGTGAGCAGTTTTGGGCACCACAATATAAGAAGGACATAAAGCTATTAGACAGTGTCCAAAGGAGGGCTACAAAGATGTTGAAGGGTCTAGAGGGTAATATGTATGAGGAGCAGCTGAGGTCACTTGTTTTGTTCAGCCCAAAGAAGAGGAGGCTGAGGGGAGGCCTCATGGTGACCTGCAGCTTCCTTGTGAGGGGAGTGGAGGGGCTCTCTCTGGTGACCAGTGATAGTACTGAAGGAATAGCATGAAGCTGTATCAGAGGTTCGAGTTGGGTATGAGGAAAAGGTTCTTCACTGAGAGGATGGTTGGGCACTGGAACAGGCTCCCCAGGGCAGTGGTCACAGCTCCAAGCCTGCTGGAGTTCACAAAGTGCTTGGACAACGTATATGGTTTGATTTTGGGGTGGTACTGCATGGAGACACAAGCTGGGCTCCATGATCTTTTTTTGGGTCCCTTCCAAATTAGAATATAATATGATTCTGTGATTCTAGTAAAAAATATCATATAAAGATTTTTAGAAGTGATTAGCCATAACAAACATACTAAATTTAGAAACCCAAATGAAACATAAATAACTTTCTGGGTTGAAGGACCAAAGGCTTGATTTAAAGTTTACACTTATATACCTTTTAAAGAAAAATAGCACAGATTTTCTTGATGACAGCTTTTATAGGAAGATGTCATTTTTAGATTGCTTGACATCAGGATACCAAATTTGAGAAAACAGAAGGGACAGTAATCAGGATATGCTCATGGATCTTTTGGAAAGTTTTGTGTTCATGTAAAATACAGAAAATATTCATAATTATCCATACTTATCCTTGTTTATTTTCAGGCAAGTTCTTTCGTGGTATTTGTGAAAGGAGATTTCAATTGTACTTCAGCAGATACATGGATATTTTGAGGTGATACTATGTGATGACTGCAATGTGGCTTTGAGTTTGTTGCAATACCCCATGTGTGAAACAAAAGAAAACTTAATGTACCATCTAAGAGTCTTTCAAAAGTTAAGGAAAAAGACTTATACCATGTCTGTTAACACAATGTGATAACATCTTTTAATTATTTTTCTTATATCAGTATTACTAAAAGATAAAGGTATAGGCAAATCAGTCATAGAAGTTTTCAGAAATAACATGAGAAGTAACATCCTAATGTATTTTAGGATCTTTTATTTATTTCTTACCCCCCCCCCCAAAAAAAAAAAAAAAAGTGAAATGTTTCAGTAAAACTTGGCAGCAAGTTAAACATTTATCCAAGGGAAAGAAGGTGAAGTAATTAAGCTACTCATTAAATAAGTAGTTCATATAACTATAAACCACAATAAATAAATTAAAAAAAAAATAAATAAATAGCAGTACATTTGAAAGTATTCTCACCTACTTACCTGCTGTGAGCACCAATCTTTAAACTGTGGGGATACAAATTAGAGCTGAATTATGGTATGAAGTGAAATGAATTTTGTAGGATCAGTTCTAGCTCAGAAAATAGTGTATGTCTCAAACCTTTAAGTTTTAATTCAACACAACTGACAGGCCTGTACACAAAGTCCCCAGCACTAAGCTCCCTTCAGTAAAGGTTTATTGGACATCAGGTAGTCCCTAATAGCTAGTCCCTTGACCTTTGTTAGCTCAAATACATGCACTTTTCTGTAAAATGATCATGTCTGTTTTATGACTTAGCAATATCAGCACAGCTTTTTGCTATGTAATAGAATAACTGAAGGCTCTTATTTCCTACTCCAGTGGACACTGAGTGCTTACTGATATAACACAAATTGATACTGATAAAGAAAGCTAATGACTATATGTGACTATGTGTCCCTCTTTATGAGGTGACCCACAGAACCACATTCCTGATTCTTTAGGAATGAGAGGACTTCATGGTTTAGTTTATAGCTGTCTCTAGTCAAGACCCCACTTAAGCATATAATAATAAAAAGAGAGAATAAATAAACTTAGCTTCAGCTACATGTACAATTGGGTGGATTTGGTGCAGACTTCCTTTAATTAAGAGAGCTACATGACAATTAGTACAGTACATTAAATGGGACTGGAGCTGTGGTTTGTCCCTAGGCCTCCCAAACATGTGCTGTGCCAGATGAGCTCATGAAGCAGCTGTGACAGCTCATGCTGGCAGACATGCTTTTATAGATTGCCTATGCATTCCCTTACCTAAATTGTAGACAGAACAAAGAGTTACAACTTTAAGAGGGGGAGAAAAAAAATCTTTAAAAGCTCCTGATCTCTTTAAGAAAGAGAAGCTCATAGTGAAACTTTTTATTTCAGAGGCACCAGGAGGATTGTATCCCCAGAGCTTCTTGTTTCTAAAAGCTGTTGACAAGCTCAGGGGAGCAATTACTTCCAACAGAGATGTCGGTGTTTGTAAGGCAAGAAAGCTTCTGCACAAGCAAACACAGGTGTAGTAATCAGAGACTGCAGAGCAGCCTTTTGATAAAGTTTATTCTTTTCACGGTTCATGGTCAAGACTCCTATGTTTGGACATCTTTTTAAATATTTGTAGGCAATCAGATACTACTTTCTAACAAAAAAAACCCTAACAAACAAGAATCACTGTACAGTAACTTCATCTCTTAACAATACAGTACTTACTACCTTTTTAAAGATATATGTGACCATATGAAAAGAAGAGCTTTCTTTTAAGAAAACTGCCATTTACCTCGAAGAAGTATGTGAAAAGATGTTCATTGATATCAATAATGTAGGGTTCAGAATGAAGAAGATTCAGTAACACCAGACAAACAAACAAGAATGTAAGTACTTCAGTTTATTATTATGACAAACTTTCTTGAATAGAGGATGAAGATGCTGAAAATTAACCTGAGAGTCTGGTTTATTTACTTGATAAAGACAGTCAAGGTCTGTTCTGTTCTCATGAGACCTGTTGACACTACAGTTTTTTGCTTGTCTGTTTCCTTCACAGAATAGTTTAAATTGTGCTCTGAATTATATCTCTATATAAGCTGTCCTTTTTGACTTCACTGGTGCACAGTTAAAAGGAGAAGTTAATCCAATTTTCTTGCTCTTGCATTAAAGGTATAGGTTCATAGAAATTCAGAGCACATGCTCAGTGAGGGGTGGTCACACCTAGAAGGCGGGTAGCCTTTGGAGGTGTGTGTTTTGGCATTATAATGAAATTATAATGAGCAAAGTTCACCCAAAGTTCACCTTTTTTTTTTTTTTTTTTTTTTTTTTTTTTAATCAGTTTGGCTCAGGGCTGGACATACAGTCTATAAGTTCCATAGTACTATCATGTTCCTCATCCCTGCGGTGATATCAGAGACTGACTGTGGTTTCTTCATGCTGCTACACACTCTGTGCTATTTCTCAGAGCCAGCACACCAAGCTCCCCTTGTGTTGCCCATATCTAAGGCTACAGGTTATGTTACCAAGGGGACTATAATGGAACAGATTCCTTGAATATCTGCCACATCCTACCCTGGAAGTTTCATTTATGTTCTACTTTCTCTTAAGGTGTAGACATACATTTAGTCTCAATAAGTAACCTCCAGCAATTATTCCACAGTAGTAGCAGACAATAAAACAAATGAAAATGCCTACATTTTTTGTCTTGAAGGTCTAGGTTGTATGTCAAGAAGAAGAAAATTTGGAGAAGATTAGTGTAGCCCAGGAATAAGGAGGACCCAGGGAGCTACAAGCCTGTCAGCCTGACCTCGGTGCCAAGAAAGGTGATGGAACAGGTCATCTTGAATGCAATCATACAGCATATGAGGGACAACGGGGGAATCAGGCTCAGTCAGCATGGGTTCATGAAAAGCAAGTCCTGCCTGACCAACCTCATCGCCTTCTGTGACCAGGTGACACGCCTAGTGGATAAAGGAAAACCTGTTGATGTTGTTTACCTAGACTTCAACAAGGCCTTTGACATGGTCTTCCATAGTATTCTCCTGGAGAAGCTGGCAGTCCATGGCTTGGACATGTACACACTCTGCTGGGTTAAAAACTGGCTGGACAGCCAGGCCTAGAGAGGTGAATGGAGTGAAATCCAGCTGGCGACTGGTCACCAGTGGTGTTCCCCAGGGGTTGGTGTTGGGGCCCATCCTTTTTAATATCTTTATTGATTATTTGGATGAGGGAATTGAGTGCACCCTCAGTAAGTCTGAAGATGACACCAAGCTGGGGGGAAGTATTGATCTGCTGGAGGGTAGGAAGGCCCTGCAGATGGAACTGAACAGGATGGGCAGAGGCCAATGGGATGAGGTTCAATATCCCTTTGAGGCTGAGGTTCAACTTGTTGAGGTTCAGCAAGTACCAGGTCCTGTACTTTGGCCACAACAATCCCATGCAAAGCTACATGCTTGGGGTGGCGCAGTGGCTGGAAAGTAGTGCACAGGAAAAGAATCTGGGGGTGTTGCTTGATCCTGAACATCAGCCAGCAGTGTGTCCAGGTGGTCAAGAAGGCCAACAGCATCCTGGCTTGTATCAAGAATAGTGTAGCCAACAGGACCAGGGAGGTGATTATTACCCTGTACTTTGCTCTGGTGAGGCCACACCTTGAGTACCGTGTTCAGCTTTGGGCCCCTCACTACAAGAAGGACATTGAGAGCCTGGAATGTATCCAGAGAAGGGCTACAAAGCTCGTGAAGGGCCTGGAATGCCCTGGAAGTCCTATGAGGAGTGGCTGAGGGAAGTGGGGTTGTTTAGGCTGGAGAAGAGGAGGCTCAGGGGAGACCTGGTTGCTCTCTACAACTAACTGAAAGGAAGATGTGGTCAGCTGGGGGTCAGCCTCTTCTCACAGGTAAGCTGTAATAGGACTAGAGAGAATGGCCTCAAGTTGCACCAGGGGAGGTTTAGGTTAGAAATTAGGAGACCTTTCTTCTCAGAAAGAGTGGTCAGGCATTGGAATAGGTTGCCCAGGGAGATGGTGGAGTCACCATCCCTGGGGGTGTTTAATGAAAGGTTAGACATGGTACTTAAGGACATAGTTTAGTGGGTGACATTGGTAGATGATGGCTGAAACAGATGATCTTGGAGGTCTTTTCCAATCTTATGATTCTATGATACTATGATACTAATAGGGATAATGATAACTCCATGCACAGAGGTTTTCATTCCATGGGTAGCAAAGCCAGGGCTGATCTGATCTAGTATTGGTTGTAGTTGTAGGCTGACCTTTGCTGGCTGCAAGATACCCACCCAGTTGCTCTCCTACTCCCACTTCTCAATAGGACAGGGGAAGAAAACCTTATGAGTTGAGATAAAGACAATATAGTAACAAAATAGAAAGCTGTGCATGGAAGCAAAATAAAAAGAGGAATTTGTTCACTACTTCCAAATGAGAATGTTCAGCCACTTCCTAGGAAGCAAGGGCTCAGTACATACAACATTTGCTTCAGAATACAAACATCATAAATCATGAGTGTTCCAGCCCTCTCTTCCTTTCACCTAGCTTTTATTGCAGATTATGAATCCATATGGTATGGAAAATCCCTTTTGTCACTTTAAGTCAGCTGTCCTGGTTCTGTCCCTTCCCAACATTTTGCCCACCCCTAGCCTACATGCCTTTGGCCAGAGTAGGGTTTTGGACTGAAAGCATTGATATTGTGTGAGTGCTTTTCAGCAATAGTGTAAACATTGGTGTATTGTCAACACTGCTTAAGTGTTGTGAATGTGAAGTACAGCATTATGTGGGCTGCTCTGAGGAAAGTTAACTCCATCCCAGAAAGATATACTGTAGTAATTTGCCTCTAAATAGGCAGCTGGGCTAGATGTCTTCTAGAGATACCTTCCAACCAATTTTTCTACAGTTCCATGATTCTTATCTTGCATCCCAAAATCCTGTACTATACGAAGTCATCCTGGCTTTACTGATTCAGTTTTAATCTTTTATGACTACTTGAATGTCATAAATTTGCTAAATTCTCTCATCATGACATGAAAAAAACAAGTCTTACAGAATATTTAATTTACAGAATTATGCAACCACTAAAACTTTAACCTGAAATAATAAAAACAAACTACACAATAGCAATAGTCAGTCACCTTCAGCTATCAAAGCCCATTTAACAATATCCAGGTCAGCAGATAATTTTAACCAAAAGATGATTCTACATTGCCTTCTATCTTGCTTTGTAACCTGACAATACTTTGGCCTAAATTTCTGTCTCTATTTCTTCAAAATGCCTTGGGGGACACTATCTCAGTTTTATCTTTGCAGAGGAAATGAAAAAGACTGTCTTTATTTGTCTTATTTCTCATGGAATTAAAAAAAAAAAAAAAATCTCATCCCCTGACTTACAACAAAATCTTTCCTTTTTGTTAAGACAAATGTGCTTTTAGAGAGTGCAACACCATAATAGTCATAATGAAAAAAATCTGAAAGACTTCTGAAGCTTTTAAAATTATTACAGCCACATTGTCATAACCTTTTCTTTTTCTATTCAATCAATCTTTAGCTGGTGAAAAGCTAGAATTTGCATGACCCATTTCCTATACAGTTTGAAAACCCAGTTAGTGATTCCTTTCTTCACATTCATTTCGCTGAAGCTGAATGAATTATCCTAGAGAATGGATGTCACTGAGGTTAGATTTACATCCAGGAATGAGACCATTTATAAAAACAGTCCAAACTCACGTCTACGTCAAAATAAGTTTTAAAGGCTTTAGGCAAAACAATCAAATTAAGTTTTGAAAAATTACATATTACTGGCATTTCCCAAATACTTTTTTTTTTTTTTTTTTTTTGAAATTAGACATGGTATTTTTGCAACTCAATTATTGTCTGTTATATGCTGTCTGTTTTCTCAAATATCATCCTAGGACAGTGGTGTAACAAAACCTTTCCATTGCTGTAGCCGTGCAAGAGAACAGTCCCCAGCTCCATGTGAATATGACATCCCCTGGTCTAACTTGTTGCAATATGTATTCAAGAGGTAAGAAGCCAAAAATGCAGATACCTATATTCAACATATGTATAGCTGCAGCCAGTGAGAAATGAAATTACCCGTTTCAGTTTCTCAGCTTATCTGTGAAAAAACAGTAGGCCTCTACCTTCTCTTCTACAGCACCGGAGAATGAGATTGCTGATGTGGGGAAAATAAAAAATTAAAAAAAAAAAAAAAAGTAATTATATGTTAATTAGGTTTCTTAAAGAAATTAACTCATGGAATCACACTTATTTATTTATTTATTATTATTATTTTTAAACTTACCTTCCACTAATTTTCAACCAAATTTGACAGTGATATAGGTTATACAAAATTCAGTTGAAGATGATGACATTTGGGTTAAAGAGAGTGTGTACACTAGTGGGGAAAAGGCTTCCCAAATAACTCATTTGGTATTAAGTACAAAATTTATACTCAACAGAACAGAATGGAAGTGTCAAGAGCAGAAATGCCAAGTGCCACAGAACACTCTTTGTGAGGTAGATAATCTAACTCAGAATGATGGTCATGTATATCCTTCTGAATTGAGGCCTACTTGAGGCCAGACAGGATAGTCCATAGCACCTAAGATGGCATTCAACATGCTTAGGCAATTTATGTATCACATTGGTAGCACTGCTAAACTTTCTGTAGAATAGACTGTCACTTAGCATTGCTGAATTTGAAAGAGCAATTAATACCCATTTAGACTAACTAGTGATAGCATCCCAGTCTAAATGGTTAATATTCTCCCTTTTAACAACTGTAGTGTCCAGCCATGAAAATCATAACGTTAAATAGGCAGTTGTGGCGTATTTTCTTCCTTCAAAGTTTTAATAAGCTTCCCCAAAATTATTTAAAAGCTATTATATGTTTTATAAATATTTGGCCAGTACTATAGTCTTGTTGGGCACACATAAAAGCAAAACACACTAGAATGACTTACTCAGTTCTGCACAGTATTACCATACAATCAATTTTGCTTTTCTTAGACAGAACAATAAATACAAATAAATTGCTATTTTTAGGTTTAGGCCCTAAATGTCATCAAGCCGATATCAGAACTAAGGCAGTGATGAGCTATTCACAGGTTTGACAAATTCTAAAGTCTTAGGGTTTCTAGCATGGTTTAGTGAAGTCTAGTTTATAATTCAAAGTAGGATATTGCTTTCCAATGTACCTTTATGTACCCTTGCCTTGTGAAAACGTTGGAGAACGGGCCATATGGTTTATTCCTGATATTTCCAATGTGCACAGAATCATCACTTTCTTCTTTATAGGCACCATATCTGAGCAAATGGAGTTACTGAACATTAGGTTCATACCAGTCCAGTTTTTCAAAAGTACCAGGATGAAGAACATTGCTGGGTGTTTTTCATAAAGCCTTATAAAGTCAGACATCTGGAATATATTTAGCCATTTTCTTCATGATCTGAAAATAAAGTGCATTCAATATGATATGATACTTGGTGACTAGAGAACTCAGTGATTGCCACTGCATGACAATATGTTCTTTACAGTAAATTTAAACATATTACGTGACCATCAGAATGAAAAATAACTAATTTAATTTGTAAGCACTTTGATCCCTGAGGAATTTTTCCTGATAATCAAGTACTACAGTAGTTACTGCCTGCCAGGTTTTTAAAATCCTCTCTTTAATTCTGCTTCGGAGAGCCAACTGCTCTTTTTAGGATAATTTTGTATCCAGAGACTCTTTTACAATATTAGGTCAATCTTCATCTCCAGTAGGTTACATGTTGTTCTTGATCTTCCCTGATGTTTGAAATAAGTCTTCTGTTTAAACTCCTGCTTAAACACTGCTTCTAATTGAGTCTTTCCACTGACATCAAGGACTTAGGATACTACCACATAGGACTCCATCCTCCTTTACCTCTTTGAGTTTACATGTTTTATTTTGGAAACTAGTCTGGAAAATAAATATGTAGATTACTAAAAATCACATTTTTTGTTGTTCTTTCTGTTGTTCTCTGGTCTCTAAAGGGTTGTCTACAGAATGTGAAGATACCAAGCTGTCTAAGATGTCAGTGAACAAGCTGGTAATCCTGCCTGGTCCTGTGCTGTGAGGGGATCTCAGCATGACATTGCACCTCAGTTAGTCATTGTTACCCTTCCTCCAGCCTGACTGGTACTGATGTCACTTTGCTATTTCCAGTCTAGATGAGGTACCCTTGGCATTAGCTTAGGTTTGTGCTTTGCATAAACTGGCTTTTATGCTCTGCGCCACATGTGGTAGAACTTCATGTACAAACTCTCTTGTTCCGTTACAGATTTCCGCATTGTTTTACTCTTCTGCTGAAAATAGAAAGTTGTCAGAAATTAGACTGAGTGGATGCCCAAATGTATGGTTCTTATGTTTCTCACATACCTCACAACTGGCAGCTTGACTACCAATATCACTAAATAGCCATATTCTCAGTTTTCCAATTATTATTGACCTTCTTTTTGAAAAATAGAAGGGAAAAAAAGTTGGACTCAAGGATTAGAGTAAAATATTTGGTCTGCAGGACACCATTTCCACTCTAAAAATATTCCATAATGTAGAATCCAAGCTCTATAAAACTGATGGAGAAATATTTTCATTGGGGATTTAGAAAATGTTCAAAACATCAACATCAACATTAATGGCATTACTATTGTTTATATCTCTGTGAATTTGTACATATATTTAGGATGCAGAAACCCAGACTTCTGTTCTGATTTATTTTTAGTATTATTGCTGTGGTTCACTTGGTCAGTGAATTTATACAAAAATTGTATCTCAAATGCTTTCTCCTTTATTCTGAAGATATTCTTCCAACTTACAGAATACTTCCAGGTTGTTTGCATCCTTCCCTAGATAGTCCTGATCTGATATTTCATTCTCTCTCACACACTGCTTCAACAAATTGTCTTAGCCACCTTAATTTTTTTATTTTTTATTTTTTTTCTTTTTACTGTCATGTTTAATTTGTATTCTGAGCTGCCCAGGAAAGATTTCCCCAGAGTAGCAGCAAAAATGGTATTATGAATATTCATAGATTGCTATGAACTTGAAGTTTTAAAATAGAACTATTGTCATAGCAATGCTTATTCTCTCTATTATGAAATATTCAGTATTGCCTGTGGTTGATCTTCAACATCTAGGGCACTAGGCCTTTTTTTTTTTTTTTTTAATCTTTTTCAAGAGCAATTTATTAATTACCACATGCCATAGGAAGGCATAGCAATTTAGCACTTTAATGGCCTCTTTCTTCTTTGAGATTTAGAGATAGATGACATCCTAGAGAAAGAAAAGAAAAAAAATAGAAGAAAAAAGAAAAAATGGTTTGTTTTTGTATTAGAAACAGAATGGTCATTCACTGCTTAATTCATATGATTTTTACTTATTTGTCTATTTATTTGCTCATCAATTTCTGTCACCATCAATAAATAGAATCAATTTCTTTCCAAATCTTTCTTTTCAATCCTTCATTTCTAATATTTAGCCTGGACAGACTGTTTGCTTCATCTTCTACTATAAGTTCGATTTTCTGTTCTCCAAAATTAAAACACTTTTCACGTTTTAAATGATGGATTCAACTGTACAGGTCACAGGTTGCTGCTTGGACACCCCTGAATAACTGTTCCTCTTTTGTTTTCCTTGCCATCATCCATCCATTCATCCCTATTAACAGAACAGAACAGAACAGAACAGAACAGAACAGAACAGAACAGAACAGAACAGAATACTTAGTTGGAAAGGACCTGAAAAGATCATCATGTCCAACTGCCTGACCACTTCAGGGCTAATCAAAAGTTATCCTCAAAAGGATATTATTTAGCAATGACCCAAATGGACACCATGCCCTCTTGAACACTGATAAGACATGGGGAATCAACCACCTCAATAGGAAACCTGTTTCAATGCCTGATCACCCTCACAGTAAGGAAATTTTTCCTAATATCCATTCTAAACCATTCTAAACCTCCCCGGTTCAGCTTTTTGCCATTCCCATGTGTTCTGTCATCGGTTCCCAGGTAGCAGAGACTGGCGCCTTCCTCTGCACTTCCCCTCCTCAGGAAGCTGCAGAGAGCAATGAGGCCACCTCCCAGCCTCATCTTCTCAAGACTGGACAACCCAGGGTTCCTCGATGTCTCCTGCATTTTTGAGTTATGAATCATGAAGTACTAGCACTGAGGGATTTTTTGCTTTAGGCATTTTATATATATAATAAAAAAGAAAGTCTCTCTCAAAGAGCTTACCGGAACAAAGACAGTAAATGAATAAACATACAAGGTATAAGGTAAATAAAATGACACAGAAATACTGTGTGTAATATAACACAAAGCAGTACTGTACAGCCAGTAAACAGCTGCTTCTAGTTAGCATTTGGACTTATAAGTCCTGGAAACATTTCAAGTCCTCTCACAGTATTGTATGATTTTAAAAATACTGTTTCCCATACCTAGAAATATTTGTGTTGCTTAAACACAGCTGTCAACTATTATCTGTGATTTCTTCATTCTCTTTAGGTGCAGAACTCTCAGCAAGGCTATTCTTACCACAACAGACTACAAAGTGCAGTTGAAGGAGAGATTCTACTGTTATAACACTTTGTAAGAATGCAGTATTTATTTAAAGTTTTGTCTGGAAAATTTGCAATTTTACAACACTGTCTTCTTTTCAAAACATTTTCTTACCCATATCTGTGACCAGTTCTGCTCCTGGGACTTTGAGCTGGCTGTAGCTCATGCTGATGTAGTAACCTGCAGTTCAGATATGACAAGCGAACACATTCCAAGCTCTTTATTTAGAAGGTAGAAATATATTTTCAATTGAAGTTGGACTAAGGGGAGAAGAACTCTCAGAGAAAACAAAGTAATGAGCCCATGGCAGAAAGGGTTATTGAAGCCATTGGGATGAATGGTGACTGCAGCAAAAAAAGAAGCAACAACACAGAGATCTGTGGAGCTAATAACTAAGCTATGTGTGGAGTGTTCTTTTATCAGAGCAAATAATGCAGATATACAATGATTAAAGTATTTCTGTTCTTGTGCTCCCACTAACCAACATGAGCAATAATATCTGATTCTTCTAGGCAAACTAGAGACAAAAGCTAATGAAAGCTATTTTGTTTCTAAACTAACAAATAATTATTTGGACTGGAAATAATTTATGGTTACAGTTAGCAGATTTGCTTTATAATGTTTTCTATCCCTGACAAGATTTATCTATTTGTTACAAAATTAAAACTAGAAGATCAAATAAGGGCCATTGGGGCAGGAAGGCTACCATACATCTTCTGAAGGATATGACAGAAACTAGAAGTGCAGAGGGACAATTTCTGCCCACATATTTATTCAATAACATGTCCTTTTCTTTCAGTATTGGTGTGATTTCAGGCATGTAACATGCATATTTGCCAGCTAAATTTAGCTTTCTTGCAGCATACAGAAAAAGGCTAAAGTATTAGTGTTACTCAAGCACTTTGGATTTGATTCCCAGATATCCAAAAGGCTATTTCTATGATTGTGTATAGACCATATAATCTTTCATTTTCCTCATGTTATAAAACATAGATGATAAATACACACTGAATATGTCATTACATTGAATGACACCAGTAAACAAGACTGAAAAAATTATTTCACAGTAGAGAGAATGATGGAGGAAAAGTCTGGTGATTATACTGAAGTGTTTTTTTTTGTTTGTTTGTTTGTTTGTTTTGTTTTTGTTTTTGTTTTTGGTGTGTGTGTGTGATTAATGAAACACAAATATTCTTCTTAATAATAATAAAAAAATCTCTAAAGAGAGAAGGAGTTTGACAGAGAAAATATAAGACCCCCAAAACTAAGAAAACTGTCACTAAAAATAAATACATATATATATAAATCATCAACAGAAAAATAAAAACAAAGAAATTGCCTTCCATGATGCACAGCAAAAGTGACAAGCAGCAGGATATAAAGTAACTGCAAGGCTACATGTTACACTGAAAGCTAAATTTGAGACCTCAGGGTTTTTGTAGTGAGAAGATGAGCTACACATTTGCATAAGCAGAAGTCAAAAGTCTGATATCTTTAAAGATATCAGTTGAAATACTATGTGAGATTATAACCTCAATTTAACGTGAATTAATGTTTTGTGTTAAATCTGAATAGCTACAAATATATGTATTGAAAAATAAATTAAACACAAATAAAATGTGTGGTATTTAATGTGGTAGATTAATTTATTTTTTCTTGTTTTATGTCTCGTTTTATATATGTGTGTGTATATTCCTAAATTGCACTTTTGTGCAATTTAAAATTTTTGTGCGATTTGTTTGTTTAAAACAAAAGATACAAAAGCATTTATGTCAAAAATACATAAATCAACACACTTGACATGGCTTTAATTCAGAAAATCCTCAAATGCACAGGTAAATCTATCAATAATTATAATATTATTTTAATTTTGTTACACTGAATGCACCATTCTTAGTACAGAGGTGTCCATGAACAGAATTGTCAATTCTGTTTGAATCTGTCAATTCAAAAACAGGACAAGGATTGTGTCTATGGTACAGAACTATGTCATCTGTAGCATGTCAGTTTTAAGTTGCTAATAAGTATTCAAAACTGTCCAGCCCCTCACCCATCCCCAAAGTCCACCCCCCAAAAATGTGTTTTACTAGTGTAGTGGGTTTACGTGGCAAGGTTTTGGTAGCAGGGGGGCATAGGGGTGGTTTCTGTGAGAAAGATCTAGAAGCTGACCCATGTTTGGGAACGGTCCCATTGTTTTCCAGAGCTGAGCCAATAAGCGATGTTGTTTTGCGCCTCTGTGAGAGCATATTTAAGACAGGAAAAAAACGCTGCGCCACACAGCAGCTGGGAGAGTGAAGGGAGTGAGGAACGGCCTTGCAGGCACCAAGGTCAGTGCAGAAGGAGGGGGAGAGGTGCTCCAGACGCCAGAGCAGAAGTCCCCTGCGGCATGTGGTGAGGACCATGGTGAAGCAGGATGTCCCCCTGCAGCCCATGGAGTACCACAGTGGAGCGGAGTTCCACGCTGCAGCCTGTGGAGGAGACCACGGTGGAGCAGGTGGCCCTGCACCAACGGAGGCTGCCGCCTGTGGAAGTCCCCTGCCGGAGCAGATTCTGGGCCGGACCTGTAGCCCGTGGAGAGGAGACCACGCAGGAACAGGTGATCTGGCAGGAGCTGCTGCCCGTGGGGGAGCCAGGTTGGAGCAGTTTTATCCTGAGGGATGGACCCCGTGGTACGGACCCATATCTGGAGCAGTTCTGGAAGAGCTGCTGCCTGTGGGAAGCCCACGCCGGATCAGTTCATCAAGGACTGTATCCCGTGGGTGGGACCCCACAGCACAGGGGATGAGAGTGACCGAGAAGAAGAGGCAGAGAAGAAGCGCTGTAGACTGACCATAACCCCCATTCCCCCGTTCCCCTGTGCCGCTCGGGGGGAGGAGGTGGAAGAGGGTGGATGGGGGGGAAGGTGCTTTTGGTTTCTTTCCTTTGTTTCTCACTTCTCTAGCTTGTTAATAATGAGCAATAAATCTTACTATCTTCTTATGCTGAGTCTGTTTTGCCCATTACAATAATTATTGCGTGATTTTCTTGTCCTTATCTCAATCCTTGAGCCCTTTTCACATATTTTCTCCCCATTCCTCTTTGAGGAAGGGTAGTGAGAGAGCGGCTGTGGTGGAGCTCGGCTGCCCACTCGAGTGGAACCACTACAACTAGTTAAAAAAAGCATGCAGATCATTGTTATTGGGCTGGCATTCAAAGCAGTCTTAGGGTTGTTTGTACTCAATTGGTTCTTTTTTTTTCTTTTTTCTTTTTTTTTTTTTTGTTTTGCCCAGGGTAAGCTAAAACTTGAACAGTTGTTTCCATATTAGAGCAGCAGTCAAATGTTAGCGACCCCGCAGATGTAATGTCTGCAGAACAATCTGAGGCATTGAAGATGTCACCCACTCAAGTAGTAAGGAGCAACCCTTTCTATCTCTTATATACCTACAGGCAATGTAAAGAGAAATAGCTTGTAAGTGCTTCTCATTTGCCTTTGTAAACTCAGTTTAAACAATTTCACCAGTAGCCAGACACCTGAATGATTTCAAACAGAAATACATGAAGAGAGGAGACACTGTCTTAAAACTGAACAATGAGAGTAGTAGTGTCTGGATGTGTAGTAAATAGCAAAGAACTGAGAGAGAGTGTCTTCTGATACTCTGACAACTGTTTCTGGGTGGACTGAACACAACACGTAACAGCACAATGAGTAGAGCAATTACATGTACAGCTCTGCATATTCATTTCCACCTACTTGCAGGAAGGGCTTTATGAGCATGTAGTAGATGCTAAGAAACAGAAAACTTGTTAAATTTGTGTGGCAAGATCTTAGCAGGTATGAGCTGTCTTTTTCTAACTGGTAAATCATGCCAAAAGGGTGCTACAAGCTTCTGTCTTGTAAACAAGATAGAGATGAAGGGTATCCCTTGAAATTATGACTTAAGTTTACACTGAAGACAAACTCCTTGAAGCTGTAGTCACAGCAGGAAGCTCAAACAGAAGTACAGAAATACAGAAAGGCTGAACTCCTAGATTGCTTTTTTATTTTGTTTTGTAGAGAGATTTATTGAATATAATAATTTTCAGTTTTCAGTTCTCATGTTTGTATAAATCTTGACATATCCCAAAGCTTAAAGAAAACCACTACACTGTATTGAAGCAGAGCATCCTTGAATTTCTATCAAAAGGAGCAATTATCAATAGTTTATGTTTCAGTTTTTGCTTTGCTAGAATGGAATTTCAATTAGGTAGGGATAAAAGAACTTAATTTGCTATGTAAGAGTTTTATATATAAATACTCTTTTTAAAAAAGTAATATTTTCTTCTATACAAGTTTTTAGTAGGTCTTGTGACTCCAAATCAACATGAGCTTCATATATACAGAACATCAAAATCCTTACTTGTTTCAGGTGGATTTTTCTGTTGTCACTGCTCCCAGAGCTGCCTGTTAAGCTGGGTTAATGTGCTCTCTTTTCCTGGTGTATTAAAACAGATGTTAAAGAAGATATAAAAATTACTATCTACAGATCACCCATTTTTGCAAGGCATATTAGAAAGAAAGAAAGAAAGAAAGAAAGAAAGAAAGAAAGAAAGAAAGAAAGAAAGAAAGAAAGAAAGAAAGAAAGAAAGAAAGGAAGGAAGGAAGGAAGGAAGGAAGGAAGGAAGGAAGGAAGGAAGGAAGGAAGGAAGGAAGGAAGGAAGGAAGGAAGGAAGGAAGGAAGGAAGGAGTAAAGAAAAGAATGAAAAGGAAGGAAATAAAAAAAAAGCATTTGCATATAATTAAAGTATTTATTTACTTATTTTTAATCTAAAATATACAGGATTTTGTGTTTGGAAATTTTGAGTCTGCAAAGCAAATATACTGTTTACACATCAATACTGCTCTTTGAAACAATGCTTTCGTTACTCTTCTGCATCCAGTTTTTCAGGATTTAACAAAATATTTAGCATGCTTCCTGATTAAATAAATTCCTTCCCTTTTTCCAAAAAGGCAAAAAATGATTAATTTTGTATCCATCCCTGACAATCTTCTGTTTCTTCCATTACCTGGTTAATATTCACTGGAACAAATTCACCCTGGCATGGGTCTAAATAAGCTTGATTTAATTGTTCTCATTTCCAATAGCTTCTCTTTTCAGGGGACTTTTTTTTTTATTATTATTTTTATTTTATTTTATTTTATTTTATTTTATTTTATTTTATTTTATTTTATTTTATTTTATTTTTAATTCGAATTCGATTGGATATTTTATTGTCAATAAAAACAAAACAAAAATTTTTAGAAATCATTAAGCTAGATTTTAAGGGTGAATGATGCTGTAGGGTTTTCTCATGATGGCTTTTAATTTCATATCTACAATATTTATTCCTCTTGCAAATCTTAGATTCACTTCAGGCATAAGAAACCAAACAATGCGCACACCTATGTTGTGTGCAAACAATGTACACACCTATTTTTATTTGAATGTTAATCACTTTTGTCTACTCTGCTATGGACAATTTTATTTTCTATGCATATTTTCAACATAGGTATCTGTGAAAAAAAAAAAAGAGTAAAGCAAAGCAAAACAAAGTGGAGTGAAGGGGAAGGGATGGAAGGGAAAGAAACAAGAAGTACAAGAAGTGAAGGCACAGGAGGGAAGACATAAGGAGAGGAGAGGAAGTAGGTTCCATAATCTTATATCAAGAAATCATATGATATTATCATGTTAATTTCGCATATTGCTTGTTTTAATATTCTTAATAAACTCTTTACTGAAATGATATTTAAAAATGCATTCATTTACTGTACTTAAATCTTGTTAGATTCTTCAGTCAGAAAACAGTAAATGTTATTAAAACATTCAAAGACTCTAGACCTTTTTTTTGGAAATGATTAAATGGAAGATTATTTCAAACCTTTCAAAGTTTTCTGTGTGCACTGGTATCTATGTTTACATGTGAAGATAATATATTTAGTCATACAGATATTTAGCCATAAATTTTAGCAGTGAAATGAAGTGACAATATTTTGTTCACATCTGCAACTGTATGTATGTTGCAATGTATGCAACTGAACTTACATGTTTGGCTTAAAATGATAAATGTATTATCAATTCAAAAAAGAAGCAAAACTACTGCAATCTGGAAAACAAGAAGAGAGATCACAGGGAAGGGGAATGGTAATAAGTATATTTAAATAAAAATAGAATCACAGAATCATAGAGTCATTCAGGCTGGAAAAGACCTCTAAGATCATCTAGTCCAACCTTTATCTAGTACTAAAGTCCATCACTAAACCATGTCACTAAGTTTTACAACTGCAACTTTCTTGAAGACCTCCAGGGATGGTGACTCAACCACTTTCCTGGGCAGTCTATTCCAATGCCGCTTCCAAACCCTTTCAGTAAAAGGCACAACTTGAGGCCATTTCCCTCACTTTACCACTTGGTGTTTGGGAGGGCACTTCTTTACTGTGAAGGAACAGGAACAGGTTGCCCAGAGAGGTTGTGGAGTCTCCATCTCTGGAAATATCCAAAACCTGCCTGAATGCCATCTTGCGCAACATGCTCTAGGGGATCCTGCTTGGCAGGAGGGTTGGACTAGATAATCTTCAGAGATCCTTTCCAATCTCAACTATTTTGTGATTTTGTGGGAAAAGAGCTCAACCCCCACCTCATTACAACCTCCTTTAAGGCAATTGTAAAGTACAATAAGGTTTCCCTTGAGCCTTCTTTCCTCCAAACTAAACAATCACAGCTTCCTCAGCTGCTCCTCACAAGACTTGTTTTGTAGAAGAAACCTTAATAGTTCTTCCTTTGAAGAATTTCCTTTGCAGTTTTCTGACCAAACAGGCAGACTTGTGGACTTGAAAAAAATAAAATTGTTAATAGTGATAATACAAATACTAATACTAATACTACTACTACTAATAATGTTTTGCTTTCTATAAAGCCAAAGCTTATGTGGGAACTATTATTTTATGGATAATGTGATGTGATGTTTGCATTTTCTGATGTTTTAAGATATTTTAAAGCTTCTTTTAAAGTATGAAACAAAATACAAAGTAGTTTTATTTCTTCCTGTCATTTGAAAAGTGCAAAAAAAATTCACTGATATATATAATATATCTATATTATATATAAGATAATATATACATTATATACTATATATATATATTAGGCTAGACATCAGGAAGACGTTCTTCACTGAAAGGGTTGTCACACACTGGAACAGGTTGCCCAGGGAAGCAGTCACTGCACCAAGCCTGTTGGAGTTTAAGAAGCACTTGGACTGTGTACTTAGTCACATGGTTTGAATTTTTGGGTGAACCTGTGTGGTGCCAGGAGTTAGACTTGGTGATCCTTCTGGGTCCCTTCCAACTTGGGGTATTCTGTGATTCTTTGATATCATAAATATATATGTGTATTTGTACCCACATAATTGGTCTGTTATTATATATGTGCAGATTAGCATGAACATTTGATTAACAGTTAAAAATGTATATATATGATTTTCACCTACTTTTTTTTTTTTTGTATTTTCTTTTCTACTTTGATCAAGCATCTCATTCCAGTATGAGTTTTATTTACAATCCATTTAAAAATGAAGAGAGGTATCTATAAAAGAAATCATTAGTCCTATAAAAAAAGCAAAGCACTGTAATACACGTCTGTGGACAAAAGCATCTGGAGAATCAAAGGGTTTTGTCCTGACAGGTAACATAAAAAACATATAATCCCAATGACTGAAATTTCCTGCAGTCATATCCCTGTTTTATAGGTTCTATCCCTTTCACACAACATCAAATCTGATAGCTTTTTTTTTTTTTTTTTTTTTACCCCCAAAGATATCAAAAATGCTGGGCCAAAACATCTTAATGGAAGAAGTCAGTTCACATGTTGCACCTGTAAGCACTCACGGAGCCTATTTGAAGTCTGTAGCTCTGTTGATGACAGCAAGTTGCAAGATATGTGGACCAGCAAGGATGAGTCTGTATACCCAAACAGTTCACACTGAGGACCAGATGTCTACTGCCTACTGTCTACTATGCATATTTCAGAAGACTGTACTTCATAGTGATTTTAGTCTGCTGACTTCAACTAAGCACCCTTTAGCAGTTCAAGTGTGTTAAATACCCTCCTTGAGTAAGCCTTCTGCTTAAATTTTGTCAGAAGGAATCTCGTTTGTGATCTGTAAAATATGAAGTTGTCATGAAGTAGGATCATTTTGCTCTAATGGGCT
The DNA here is from genome assembly GCF_963932015.1 of Anas acuta. NCBI lineage: Eukaryota > Metazoa > Chordata > Aves > Anseriformes > Anatidae > Anas > Anas acuta. The sequence continues at coordinate 12,678,884 of NC_088979.1, forward strand.
CATTCTCAGGTCTTGTTTAAGTTGTGTGTCTCAAAAGCAGTTCACATGCACATGCATTATTTCTCTGTTTCTTGGTCCTGTGCTTTGAAAAATACTCTCAAAAACTTCTGAATATCATATTGTATTGGGTCTGGCTGGAATGTTAACTTTCCCAGCAGCAGCCCATACAGTGCCGTACTCTGTACTTGTAGCTGGAACAGCAGTGTTATCACACCAGTGTTGTGTCTGCTGCTGAGCAGCAGTGGCACAGTATTAGGCCTTTCTCTAACCCTCCTAGGGGGTGGGCAAAAGGTGAGGAGAGAAACATCACTAGGGCAGCTGGCCTAAACCAATCAAAGGGATATTCCATACCATGTGATGTCACACTCAGCAATAAAAGGTGGAAACAGGAAGAAGAGGGGAGGGGTGGGCTCTCGTTTGGAAGACGTCGGTCCTCCTCTCGAACACCGGCTGCGTGCGTTGAGGCCTTGCTTCAAGGACGTGGTCAATCATTGCTCATTTGTGGGAAGTAGAGAGTAATTTCTTTCCTCTGCACTTCCATATAGCCTTCATTTATTTTGTTTGTTTGTTTTCCTCCCTTCTTTTTATTTTCTTTTTTTTCCCCTCCCTTTCCCCTTTCCCTTTTTATTTTCCCCTTAGTTAAATTGTTAGTTCATGGTAGTCTTTATTTAATTATTATAATTATTTCCCTTTAATTAAATTATCCTTATCTCAACCCGTGAGTTGTTCTTTGCTTTACTTCTCCCCCTCCTCATCTAAAGGAGGGGGAGTGAGAGAGCGGTTGTGGGGTTTAGCTGCCCAGTACGGTAAAACCACCACACATATAAAAATTCTGAACAGACATGTTTTGTGTTAATGTGTAAAAATTATGTCCCCAAACCTTTTTAAAAATATCAGTATATTATATATGGTAAACATTTATAGTGTGTGACATGCAATAAATAATCCTCCTTCTGTTCACAAGACAGTCTGTCTTTGCTTATATACAATGTTTCAAATCAGGTCTTGAATATTGTGGTAAACAGTATAGAATCACAAGAATAATAGCAAACAGGAAGTTTAAAGAGAGAGAGAAAGAGAATTACTTAAAAGGAAATAACTGTGACATTTTCAAAATTAAACAAACAAACAAAATTATCACGGCTCATATCTCCAGTAAAACTCTAGATTCTGTCCTCTTCCCGACCATGCTCTCTCTATCACTCCTACTCTGTTTCCCGTCCCCTTTCCTCCCTCTTCTCACTGTATTGTTGTGTCACAAATTATCATTATAGCATTTGAGAACCTTCTGAGAACTTCTGAAAACACAGTGTTTATGTTGTAATTAATTTAGCTATGAAAATATAGAAGAAAAATTAAAGAAAAGAATCCTGGAAATAAATTAACATTAGAAGAAACTGTATTCCCTAGATCAAGAGGTCTAACATCAATTATAGTAAAGTCTTCCAAAATTGGAAACTACTGTAATAATAAACAATAAACATACGGAAGAGATAAATTGAGACACAGAGTGTACCTTGTAACACAACATGTGCTGTGTAAATCATATATCAGTTCAGGTAATTACTCCCACACTGTTAAGCATAAACTGTAGTTTATTTCAAGCTTTCCCCTGACATATGATATTAAAAAATGATATGCAGGTAACACATTGTGGTAAAAATGTGTAAGCGTGATATAGTTAACCTAAACAATTAACTGAAAATTGAGACCTTGATAATTATTTCCACTATAAAGAGAATGTGATGATAAAGTTCAGTATTTTTGCTGTAATTCTAACATTTCCACAGCCTCCACGGTCAGGCTATAAATTCTTTCAATTTGTTTTTGTTTTTGCTTCATTTCTGTTTCTTAATTTTATTCACAGAGAGGTATATAATTCAAACCTTTCCTATACAGTTATCTGTATGATAACCAAAGATCAGTTCTCACCATGGCTTTATAGGAGGTTCACACTGCAAAGGAAATCTGGAAGCACATATCACAGGGAAAAAAAAAAAAAAAAGGATTAAAGGGTTAGAAGAGACATCAGAAGAATAGTCAATACACATGCCTTGAACATTCATTGCAGTGCTTCATTATGATGTTAATGGTTAGCGGCTGTTCTTAGAAATATGGCAATACATATTTCTTAGAAATATGACAATACTTTGTCCCAACCTACAGTTAACTCCAAGTGTGATAGGACTCATAATTTATAACATAACTTGTATGACTCCAAGCAGAATGAAATGAAATATTTCACTCACAGTCACTGTGAACAGGGCTGAAATGTGGTGATATTCCACATTCACAGTGTTTTTTAGTTTCAGTAGGACATTGCACTTTAACCACCCAATTAGTCAGAATAATTCTGTCTCTAAACTTCCCCATGGGATCAAACACAAATCCTTCTCTCTTTGTTCCTCCACTCTGAAAACCAAGACACACACATGCTGAAGAACCACTCAAACTATAACCTCAGTTGCCGTGAAACTCTGGGAAATTACTTGGATAGAAGAGTTTTTTTTTTCTACCATCTCTTAGCTTACAGGTTCTGTTTTGTGCATTAATGTCTATTGTTTTAACTGTTTTCTCCATAACAGAAGTCATTTGTTTTTAAAAATAAATCTAACTTACATTTGTCATTAATGAAGCCAGCTGTTTTACTCAACAGCTTTATTATGGTTTTGTCCAATCCCCAGACCAAAAATAACCAGGACAGTGTTTGCATTAAGGAAAAAATTCTTAAATCTTTTCTAAATTTGAGGGAGTACAAATGTGCAGCAGAAGAATGTGAGAGGACAGAAGCCTTAAACAGAAGTACATAGACTTCTGGGCATATTTTTGTCAGTGTTCTGTAAAAATTGGTAGAATAATGCAGTTTCTGAGTTGGCATGCAATTCCCAAGAACCCAAGAAGCTGGATTGAACTTTCACTAATAGAGTCAGTAGTAAGAAAAAAAAAAAAAAAAAAAAAAAGATAGTTAGGATGTTAGGATAGTTAGGATGTTAGGATAGTGTAATTATGTAATAGTGTAATTATATTTTCAGTTATGTAATTGAAAACACACACACACAAAACAAAAAATATTCAGGTGACTTTTTTAGATTTATGCATTTAGAAAGGAACTTTAAAAACTTCTTTTAAAAAGAAAGATTTTGAGAGCTTGGTTAAGTGGATGCTTTGTGAACAAACAAATAAATAAACATGAACAGACACAAAAAAATCACTTAAGGTTAATTATATATCTATATATTTTCCTTTATGAATTTTCTGTTTGAACTCACCTTTGTGACATAGTGTCCCTGAAAGCACAACAAATAGAAATAGTCCGGGGTGGGGGTGGTGGAGGTGTGTGTGTGGGGAATATTTGAAACATAGATATCTGAAAATGTATTTTGAGGTATGAATATTGTTTGTTTAATAACTTCTACCATTTGGTTTAGGCTACGGTGTTATATGATTACTAGTGGAGTCCTGTCAGTGGTGTGAGTTTTTGAATGTGCTAAGTTTCTATATATGGAGGTAATTCAAATATGCAGCCTGGAGAATAGCTAAGTAATGTTGGTTTCTTTTACTCAGATAAACAGGGTATCTCAAACAAATGCTTTAATACCCTGTCTGTACATCACACCCTTTTTGATGTTTAGACATTTGCTGGATTTCCTGATTTGTGTGTTTTTGTAAAGAGTAATTTTTGCATTTTATCATCTTTTATGCTGTCCCTGGTGTCTAAATTCATATCACAGAGGCTGAGGCTAAGATTGATGCAGGAGCATTTCAGAACTATTTCATGGATAGATGCTAGTTTGGAATTTGTAATAAAAATTGGTAAGAGAAGTCAAGTATAAATGCCATCTAAATATGTTAGCTACACTAAAATATAGTTATTTAGAATCATTTATTTTAAATGGCTCATGAAATTAAAGGAATATTATGGACTATTTATGTGTACTATCTTGATGGTAGTAGCTGTGCAGTCCAGTGAAAGATAAAATTGTTGATGATGAGAACGTGGTGAGGGGCCTGGAGAGCAAGTCCTATGAGGAGCGGCTGAAGGAGCTGGGCTTGTTCAGCCTGGAGAAGAGGAGGCTCAGGGGTGACCTTATTGCTCTGTATAAGTACATTAAAGGAGGCTGTAGCGAGGTGGGGGTTGGCCTGTTCTCCCATGTGCCTGGTGACAGGACGAGGGGGAATGGGCTAAAGTTACGCCAGGGGAGTTTTAGGTTAGATGTTAGGAAGAATTTCTTTACTGAAAGGGTTGTTAGGCACTGGAACGGGCTGCCCAGGGAGGTGGTGGAGTCACCATCCCTGGAAGTCTTCAAAAGACGTTTAGATGTAGAGCTTAGGGATATGGTTTAGTGGGGACTGTTAGTGTTAGGTCAGAGGTTGGACTCGATGATCTTGAGGTCTCTTCCAACCTAGAAATTCTGTGAAATTCTGTGATTCTGTAACGTATTGGATGAGTGTGCCGCTGTTTAGACTGGAATTCCAAGTGCTTGTCTATTGTTGTGTTACACATGTGATGGACCAAATTACTAAGAGTACTAGTGCTTCCTCTATTTAGGAAAATCAGACCAAGATTTATTTATTTATATATTTTTTTAATTTATAGCTTTCCATTTAAGACAATTCTTGCATGGGAACCTTCCAATCTATCAAGAACTGTGAATACAATCTGGAAATCATTTTTTTTTCTTTTTCTTTTTTTTTTTTTTTTTTTCAGGATGTAAATTATTCTACCACAGAGTCATGATTTAGCTTTCCAAAGTTAAGCATGTGCTTTGGCAGTCAGATCTGAGTACAGTGAGACTTTGTGACAGTCATAGTTTTGGTTAGGAAAAAGTTAATTTTCTTTGTAGAGGCTCATATGATGATGTGTTTTGGATTTTTGAAGAAAATAGTGGTGTGGTGATAACACACCAACGGTTTCAGTTATTGCAGAGAAGTGCTTACACAGAGCCAAGGGCTGTTCAGCTCCTTGTGCTGCTCTCCTAGTGAGGTACCTGGGGGTGCACAAGGAGCTGGGAGGGGACACAGGCGGAAGCTGATCCAGACTCACCAAAGGGATGTCCTGTACCCTATCAGCATGGTCAGCAATAAAAGCTGGGGTGAAGAAGGAAGCAGGGTGAAGGTGGCATTTGGAGCCTTCCCCAGAAAATATTATGTCCCTACTTTCCTGGACGTGTCTGAACACCTGCCTGACAATGAATTGAATTCCTTGATTTGATTTGCTTCTGTGCATGGCTTTCGCTTTACCTTTTAGATTTTCTCCCACATCCTACTTGGAGAGACTGAGCAAATGGCTGTGTCATACTTTGCTGCTTGCTGTGGTTAAATCACAACAGCAATGGTTCCCTAAAACTTCTCTAGCCGCAGCAGAACTTTACTGAATAATCACAGTGAACAGAACATAGCATTCATAAATTACTTTAATTAGGGCCTACTCTACTCCCATTTAAGAGAACACAAATGTCTCAGAGTTTAGAGATCTCATGATCACATCCATATTGATTACAATGACAGCTAAAGTCGCTTAGTTTCTCATCTTGAATTGACAAGTTGTATATGTGTTAGCTCTATGACATTTATAGAGGTCATAGAGTGTGGTGAAGCACTGGCACAGGCTGCCCAGAGAACCTGTGGATGCCCCATCCCTGGAGGTGTTCAGAGCAGGCTGGATGGGGGGCTATGAGCAACCTAGTCTAATGGAGGTGTCCTTGCCCAGTGAAGGGCTGTTGGAACTTGGTGGTCTCTTCCAACACAAACCATTCTATGATTCTATGCTTCAAACATTTAGAACAAAAATAATGAAAGAAGATAGATAATGGTTACTGTCGTGGTTTAACCCGGCCGGCAGCTAAACACCACGCAGCCGTTCGCTCACCCTCCCCCCTCCCTCTCTGGGACGGGGGAGAGAAATGGAAAGTGAAGCCCGTGAGTTGAGATAAAGACAGTTTAATAAGACAGGAAAAATAATAATAACAAAAATAATAATAACAATAATAATAATAATGATACAATAGTGATAATATGAAAGTAATAATAGTATGTACAAACAAGTGATGCACAATGCAATTGCTCACCACCCGCTGACCGATGCCCAGCTTAACCCCGAGCAGTCCGGCCCCCTCCCCCCGGCTAGCCACCCCTATATATTGTTTAGCATGACGTCAGATGGTATGGAATACCCCTTTGGCTAGTTTGGGTCACCTGTGTGGGTCTGTCCCCTCCCAGCTCTTACTGCACCCCCAGCCTGCCCGTTGGCAGGACAGAGCAAAAGGCTGAGATGTCCTTGGCTTAGTATAAGCACTGCTCTACAACAATTAAAGCATTGGGGTGTTATCAGCACTCTTCTCATCCTAAGCCAAAACACAGCATTCCACCAGCTACTAGGAAGAAAATTAATTCTGTTCTAACTGAAACCAGGACAGTTACAAAAATATTATGGAAACAACACATGCAGTGTATTTATTTATATCTATCGCAGTAAGCCAGCAGGAGAATTCTTTCAGATCCTTTTAGAATACCAAGAGAGCATACCTGGTCACATGGATATATAATCACTAATGAGATCAAGAATGGATGTCAAAAACTGTAATCGTACTTTGAGTTTTGTAACTGTCCATTAATAGAAAGCTCTTTCATTTTGGACTGAAAGGGTCATTGTAAATCTACATCTCCAGATGCAAAAAAAAAAAAAAAAAAAAAAAAGAAATTTTACATCTAATAATATCTACCCTACATTAGGGACTGTTATCATGGTGAAGGATTTTTCCTTTGAATAAAACATTAAATCAGTCTTTTCTGCTCAGTAGGCTTTATGGATAACATGACATGACTAAAAGGGGAGTAATAATGATTAGAAATCTCCAAAGACTATTGACTTAATGCTTATCAACTGTACATAGAGGATAATGAAAGCAGTTCATAAAGACTTCAGCATTAAAAAGCTTAATACATGGAAAAGGAAGATGGAGTTGTTGGGGAAAAAATATTTCTTTTTATATTAAACACAGACTCAATCTGGAGTGAGTGGAGGAGTGTTAGGCTAAACCAGGAAATTTCTAGAGCACCTAAGCGGTTTTCTGTGTCCAATCTATTCTGCTGAATTAAAAAAAATATATTATTTTTATGACTGTTTTAACATTTCTAATAAGCAGAAGGCAGTGGAAAGATGGTAAAAAAAAAAAAAAAAAAAGACATTTTAGAAACCTTAAAAAAAAGTAAAAATGTGGGGCAGAACTCTGAGTAAATTTTAATGTTAATTTAGTTCATAAACAGAAGACAAATGATTTACCTGTGCTCCACTGCCATATCTAATGCTCCATGTACTCATGTATATTCCAAAGCTACAGTCCATTAAGCATATTTTTGTTTCCCACAAATTAAATTTCTAAGCTTGCAAGAGAAGTTATCTGTATTGGTTGTCATGTTTCTGTGAAATGATGTGGATTTCAGTAAGGCTGTACAAGACTACAAAAATGAAACCCCCAAATTGAGTTGCAACATACCAGTTTTAAATGAGGTATTCCATTCAATCCTAAACTCTAATTTTCACACATGACAGATCTTCAAAGGTGGCCTGAAGTCTTCCAGTTTTGTTGTAAATCATTGTCAGATGCAAAAGATAATATTTCTGCTTTGAAAACAAAAAAAACATTTAGTTGCTTTTGGTCATTATATTAATATCTGTGGTTTTAGGGAAAAAAATAATAAAAATAGATAATAATCCTCATTTATTTATTTATTTATTATAATTTAACCAATAAGATGAGCTTTGAAGAGAGCAGTAAGCTTCAGCTGGCTTCAACCCACGTAGTATTCCTTCCCAGCAACTGGAGAGTCTCAAAGTCATGACAGTGAGCATATAGAGACTGGTTATGAGAATCACCTTTGTATTGAGGTTCAAATTTATCTTGCAATTGCCACACGGTGCTTGCATTGTGATTTCAGTGCAAGACTGTATCACTGCTAAATCCAAATCCTGTGTAATATGTTGTGGTTTAACACCATCAGGCAGCTCAGCACAATGCACCCGCTCACAGTTCCCACCAGTGGGACAGGAGAGATAATCAGAAAGGTAAAAATTGAAGAACTTGTGGGTTGAGATAAAGAAAGTTTAATGGGTAAAGAAAAAGCTGCATGTGCAAGCAAAGCACAATAAGGAATTCATTCAATACTTCCCATTGGCAGACAGACATTTAATCATTTCAAGGAAAGCAAGGGTCATCAAGCATAATGGTTGCTGGGGAAGACAAATATAATAACTCTGAAAGTCCTTCTTCCTCCTTCCACAGCTCTTATTATTGAGCACAGTGTCATGTGGTATGGGACATCCCTTTGATTAGTCTGAGTGAGCTGTCCTGGCTGTGTCCCCTCCCAGCTCCTTGTTTAACCCAATCTCTTCGTTGGCAGGGCAGCATGAGAACATGAAAACTCCTTGACTCAGTGTAAGCACTGCTCAGCAGCAGCTAAAACAATGGTGTGTTATCAACATTGTTTTCTTTAAAAATCCAAAACAGACCACCATATGAGCTACAGTGAAGAAAATTAACTTCATCTCAGCCAAACCCAGCACATATAAAATATATGCAAAAAAGTAAATTTAGTAAATCATTAAACCCTTCTCATATATTATATTTAAAAAATCTGGTCATACAGCATTAGACTGGAAACTACTAGAAGTTAAACTGCAATATATGAAGAGTATAGCTCTATATTTTAGCATTCCTGTTTATAAACAAATATATTTCACACTTACATACAAGATCGAGTAAATGATGTGAATTTCTTACATTTCATTGTGACACATATTCCTTACAAGGTTGACCTCCTTTTTACAAATAAGAACATTTTAATGCACTGAGCAGAATTGAGAAATGCATTGAGCTTAGAGCCATTTGCTTAGTACCATGTCCAAATGGCTTTAAATATCTCCAATGATGGAGACTCCACAACATTACTGGGCAACCTGTTCTAGTGCTTGGTCACCCGCATAATAAAGACCTTCCTGATGTTCAGATGGAAAAGGAAATAAGGAGTAAACCGTTTCAGCTTCTGCCTACCACCTCTTGCCCATTCAATGGACACCTGTGGAAAGAGCCTGTCTCTATCTTCTTTGCAACATCCCTTCAGTTATTTATACACACTTACGAGATTCACCTTGAGACTTCTCTTGTCTAGCCAAAATAGTCCAAGATCTCTCAACCTCTCATCATAGGAGAAGTGTTCAAGTCCCATAATCATGACATGGACTCCTCTCATGGGCTGCAGCTCTGGCCCAGGGCCTGCTCCTGTGGTGGCTGCAGCCTCCTCCAGGCCACATCCACCTGCTCCACCGGGGGCTCCTCCACAGGCTGCAGCGTGGAGATCTGCTCCATGTGGGACCCATGGGCTTCAGGGGGACAGCCTGCTCCACCAGGGGCCTTTCCATGGGCTGCAGGGGAACTTGTGCTGCATGCCTGGAGCACCTCCTGCCGTTCTTCTGCAATCACCTTAGGGACTGCTGCAGGGCTGCTTGTCTCTCAGTTCTCACCCCTCTCTCCCAGCTGCTGTAGCACAGCAGTTTTATTTAGTTATTATTGTTTTCTTACTTCTACTCTCACAGAGGCTCATACAACATTGCTTTTTGGCTCAGCCCTGGTCAGCAGCGGGTCCCTCTGGAGCCTGCTGAGACTGGCCCGTATCTAACATCGGGCAGCTCTTGGAGTCTTCTCACAAGGGCCACCCCTGTAGCCCCCTGCTACCAAAACCTTGCTTTGTAAACCCAATACAACTTCGTAACATTTATTCAAATACTAGTGCTAGATAATATACTCCAGAACAGCATGAATCCAAGACTACTGTACATCTGAGCTGCACAGAGAACAGATGACAGGAGCAGTTATTGTTAAATGGTTGTATAGAGGATCTGCCACATGTTACAATGAAAATGTACAGCACATCTCCCCACAATTCTGTTGATATATCAGATGTACCTGTGAAACAGAAATGCAAGCTAGCAAATGGCTGACAAACATATATAAAAACACCATAAGAAAACAAACTGTAAAACAGAAACAGTGTTTTTTTTTTTTTTTTTTTTTTTTTGGGAGGGGGGGGATGGGAAGAGAGAGACCACTTTCACAGCTCTCGCTTATCTGACACTATTCTTTCATTCGTTTGGAGACATGGGAGAAATGGACATTAAGGTAGATAGCTCCAACTACACAACAACCAGCCTGTGGTCTGAATTCCTTAATGCTTTAGCTGTGTCTTTATAGTTTCTAATGTGTTTTCTGAGTAAAAGGAGAGTGTGACACAATGTGAACATGACTATGTAAGAGCAAACTGGGAGCAGATGAACAAATGGCAGCAGTTCTTATAGTGGCTCTCTTGTCTTTATAAGACTGAGCTGAATATCCCCACCTTACCCTGAAACTGTCTGAAATTAATCATTGACTTATTGACTCACACTGTTACAGGTTTATTAGAGAAGAGAATCTGTTTATGCATGCCAAATTAGATATTCTATTTTAATTTCTTCAGAAAGGAAGCTAGTTTGAACACAGTAAAACTGCTTTTCAAAGTGAGCCATCAAAGAGCAAGTGATATATGTGGATACACAGCATGTGGATATCTGGACCAAAACTGTGCTGTTGATCTGAACTCATGTTTCAGTGTTTTTCTAAAATGTAATGGAATGTTTCTGACTAATTCTCAGAGTACTCTTATCATCTGGGAGCGTGTATGCATGTGTGCACATGCATTCACAATGGCTCCCAGATTAAAACGGTGCTTCTAAAATGCACTACAGGAACTAAGGGCTTGGTTAACAATCTACTAGATATTTTCATTTGTAATCATCCTTTCAACATGGCTTCTACTAATGAAAGCCACTCTTCTGCTTTCTGTTTCCAAACAACTGCCCAGAAGTAAAGACAATTGGGAGTTTTCTTTCATCTTGTGATTTGATTGAATAACTAGTAGTCTGAATACAATCTTGTAACAAATCTCTCAGCAAAAGCAATCCTACAAACATTATGCCAGAAGAATTTTATGTTCTAGAAGTCCATATTTATTTATTTATTTACTTTCCCCCCTGAGTTTCATGTTAAACTTTTATTATTATCATTATTTATTATTATTATTATTACTATTATTATTATTACTATTATTATTATTTCAATATTTACCTTTTATTTTTACTGATTCCCCTTCCCCTGCCCAAGTGGTCATTTGGTCATTTTCTTCCCATGTCTTTTGCCATTCTTTTGTCTACATTCATTACAAATCATCTAAAATGATGACAATATTATCTCGATTAAACTTACTAATTCTTTTTTGTTTGTTTGTTTTTGTTTTATTTTCAGGTCAAGTATAATTGTTCCATGAAATAGAAAACAAAAATCATAGTCATATGTCATAATCATAAATTACATGTCATAGTAATTTAATGTGAACACGCTTTAAATATAAATTCATAAATATGGATTTAATATATTGATTTTTTGAATACTTGAACATCATTGTTTTCATAATAACATATCACAGGAAATCAAAACGCAATACTTTGACACCCCATATATCAAACTGACACAGCAGTTTAGCATAAACATGTGCTATTTCATTTTAGAAATATGTAGATATATTTTATTATGATGCTAGTAGAGAATTGAAAATTCTCTGTCATAAACTCATAATGTTTTTGTTTTTGTTTTTGTTTTTGTTTTTTATTCCCATTTTTTTAGCCCTAATTTGAGTGAAACGTGAAGAATACTAAGCAATCACATCACATAGTCAAAGTTAGTATGACTTAAGGTTTTAGATCACATGGACAATTTTGAAAATCCATCTTATCAACTAATATTAAAAGAGATAGAAGACTATAGGTTTTAAAACACAAATCATTATCTCTATTTTTTCATTCTTAAACTGTAAAGAAGAAAGATGAAAAAGATGCATTTAAGTAGCTCATAGATAGTACAGTATCACTATTCTGCAATTTAGAGTCAGACAAATTCAAATGACAAATACAATTCAGAGATTAACAGTTGAAAGTAACAAACAAAGGCAGATTCTACTCAAAGGTTAGAAGCAGTGAAAATACGAAACTAACATTAATATTATTTACTCCTCTTCTGTTCTGCTTCAGGACCTAAGATTACTCATGTCATCACAGGACTAAAGCACACACACACACACAGAAAAAAAAGTTTAGGAAGGAGTAGGACAGTAGCTCCAATCTACATGTTTTTCAAAATGATGTAAAAATAATTCAGCTATTTTCAGTCAGTAGAACTGTGCAGATGGATGTTTTATTGTTTTGGTTTATTGTCTTCAGAATTTATTTTAGGTCTCCCCAGGCATCAACCAGGGCTATAGACTACACTATCACTTTAATATTTAATTCCATATATACATTTGTTGGCTAGCCAGGAAACTACAATTGTATTTAATATCAGTTTGGGTGGCTACACTCCACTTCTTAGTTATGATTGACTAATTAATTAAAAAAAATAATCCTTCTTTTAAGGAGAGAGAAAGGCTTACAGCTGGAGAAGGATTAAAGAACAGTATTAGAATAAATGATAAGAAAAAAGTAACATGCTAGTGTAACAGACTAGTGTCTTATGTTGGAGTCCTTCTTCACTAATTTGTTTGTTTGACATACCCATTTGTATCACCAAGCTGTTAAACAACATAGAACAACATAGTATTTTTTTTTTTAATATTGTCAAAGACAGACCCTCAAATGATCCCACTACTAATATTCTACATTAAAATAACTTGAATTTTGTTTTACAACTACATACGTATCTGTAGTTCGGTTTCCAAATCTCATATGTCAGTGTGCTATTTGGAGGGAAACTATTTATTTTTTCTTTTTTTTTTTTTTTTCCCCACATATAGAACATACAATTAGTATTATTTTATTAACACTAAGTTATGAAACAAACAAACAAACAAATTTTCCTTTATGTCTTCCCTATAATATGAAAATGGTGCGTGTCCATATTGATGATAATGATTCATGCTGGAAAACCAACCGTAAAGGGTCATTAGGAAGTCTGCCTTTGTTTCTAGGTGTAGCAAATAACGTGAAAAAGTTAAGACTGAGTACTAATCTAAAGAATGAAAAGATACAGGAGTAAATATAAATTCAAAGAACAAATACAAATTTAATCTCTCCCTCTCTCTCTCTACCCCCCCCTCCCCCCCCTTCCCAACCCAAGATACAGGAAGAACAGAAGCATAGGTCTCTAGGATGTGATGTTTGCTGTAAGAAAGACAGTGTTGTCATTACAATCATATTACATAATAATTTAGGATAATCAGAAGCCTCTGTACAATACAAACATGAATGAACTCTATGCTGAATAGAGATGGTCATTCTTGTAACACTACAAATTTATAGGTTCCTGTTCCAAAAAAAATAAGCAATTCAGGCTTGTTGTTATGCTGGAGTCTGAATTAAGGTTTCATAAAACAATACAGGGAAAATGATGATAAATCCAAATGGATGCATAAAAAAATAGATATATTTTACTAAATTATACTTTAAATATGTCTAAGCTAATAGGCAGGCTCATATCTAATGATACTATCTTGTCTCAGCTCTGTGTCCTACCATCTCTTTTGTTTACAAGTTTGACAATACTTCAAATTTTTGTATCAATACTTCACTTTCAAAAATATATATTTTTTTCTCTCTTTGAGTCAGTTTAAGCACCTGGCTAAGTTATACTCAATTTAATGAGCAGTCACATCTCACCTATGTCTCATGATCAGGGCATGATTTACCTCACCTAAATTTAGACAGTACGTTTATTCATCTGACCTAGTTCAGCCTGATACTTTTCAAGAAGATGAATCCCTCCTTAGGCATGTTTTCCCAGCTAAACTATGTAAGTTTATACTCAGTGAAAGAAAGAAACTTGAAAGAACTCTGAAAGAACATATCTCACTCAGACTCAGATATTTGCCTTATAGAGTTTTAATTCAAATAATACTTGAGTCTGCCAAGCTACAAGCTAGTATTTAGCCCAAGCGACCTATTTCAAAGAATGTTAAAAATAAATATATATTTTTAAAAAGCATGTATTTTTGGGGAGAAAGTATATTTGGTTCAGTTAGACTTAATGTTGTAGTGTATCTGTGACTGAAGTATTTAATTTTTTTTCTGAATTCTGATAATAGATCAAGTAAATTATTGAGCTTGATAATATGAGAGAATATCCACATGTAAATTGAGTACCTCAGTGATTAAAAAAAAAAAAAAAAAAAAAAAAAGACACTTAAAATAATGTTCTAAGAACTGGCTGCTACATATACATAATTTTTTTGAACACTGCCACCTGGCAGGTATACAAACAATTCTTTTCCAATTTTCCCTGCAATTGCTAAGTATTATCTTGCAGATTAATAAATTCTGGTCTGTTTTATATATATATATATATATATATATATATATTTGACACTAAATTAATATCTGCCTCCCAGAGTTAGTAGGTCTCTGATAGGAGCTTACATTATTTTGGACTCACCAAATGTGAGAAAGAAAAATTGGTGAAGTCACAGGGCAAGAAAGAGAAGGAGAAGAAATATTTAGTTAGCAAAACATGGAAAATCTGGAAGTCCAAGGCTACAGAGGAACAGTTTTAACAACACATATGGAAGTGGTTCAAGATAAGACAACTGACCTCCATTTAATGAAGATAGTGATATGAGAAATCTAGGACTAATGCTAAAGGAGGGACTGTTACCAAGGTATGGATGCTGTGCTGTGATATCAGCCATAATGCATCTTCTGACTCATGGCACTTCAGAAAAGCAAGGCTGGAAGGTAGTATCAGAACACCCATACAAAGTAGACACTTTTCTTTTTCCTGAGACTGATAACAGGATTATTTCCTCTAATGAGGGTTATGCACATTTCCCAGGACTGGTGAAACTGAAATTGTAATTGTCACAAATGTTGGAGAAGTCTCATTTTCACTTAACAAGCTATTCTCCAGTGAAGAAATGCCATTGTTACCACTCCAGTTAAGTAAACATTTCCTCTTCTCATTTTCACACACTTACTTCTACTTTCAAGCTACTTAACAGAGAAACAAAATTCTTCAAATTTTCTCCATAGATTTGTTCATCAAACATTGACATATTTTCCTTAGATGATCTACTGCCTAAATATAGGTATTTATCTTAGAGTAAGAAACCAACAATGCATTTTTTTCTTCAGTGATTATAAATGAAACAAGAAAATAAATTTTGAATTTTAATCGGAAAGATTCATATATTAAGGCAAAAAAAAAGTTAGTGTATGACCATTTTAGAGTCACCAGACTTGACAGAACCCCAGACTTCGACATAATTCTCAAAGCAGAGAAGTCAAAAAAAAGCATATTTTTATAGGATTGGATGAATGACACCATTTAGGCACTAGGACTAGAAAGACTGTTAAAGTCAGAACTACGCAAAAATATACAAAAATAATAGTTATCTGTAGATAGTAGATATCTGTGCAAAATTCTGTGTTAGTTCTATCAAGAAAACCCAGGTAAAGTTTGGAGGTTTAAATTATTAGTCAGTATCCAAAGATACAATACAGTTTTGTAACCCAAAGAGTTCTGAGTTATTAAATATATTAAGTATCTGTGTGAAAAAAAAATGTTTACTTTTCCTCATTTTCTTTTCTCTCTACTTTGTTTTTGTCCTTTCTATTCACTAGTCTTTCTTTCTGTCTTTCTTCGTCAGCCAGAAAATCTTTCAGTAATATTGTCTAGGCCACTCAGAACAGCTTTTGCTCAAACCATTGACACAGAACAAGGTCAATACTCATCAGAAACAAAGCTAGATTCAGTTTTTGAGAGGTGACAGAGTAGATTCTGAAAAAGAGGAAGAAAGAACTGGCAATTCAGTTGAACAGAGGTAATTTATTGGGGCTGAAAATAATGGGGTTTGAGCTGTGAGGGAAAAGAAATCTAAGAGGGGTCATTGAAAGATCTGGGAAAGTCAGTGACAGTTTCAAAGGGCTCAAAAGGTGTCTGGAAGGGTGGTGTTTGTGAAGGTGTGGCTGGGAGAAGTAAAGAGAAACTGGGAGATGTTTGGAAACTGATGGTGGTAGTTAGAACTTATTTTTCTTTTTTTAATATATATATTTTTCTCTCTGACAAAAAAATGCATTAGTGTTGTGGTTTTAGTTCTTAATTTTTCAATTATAAGTATTTTTAGAATAGTTAAGTAAGTTAAGTGGGCCATGATCCAGCACCATGCCTAGGACCTTAAGTTAGCATATAAATAGAACCTCAAGTATGTGGGAATGCTCACAGGCTTATGGTTTTACATTGTCCAGTGATATATCATAATTTAAGTGCTGTCAACAGAACTATTTATGTATATTTTTATCTTAGAAAGAAACCTTATTTATTTATTTATTTATTTATTTATTTTGAGCATAGCTCCCATCTTATTTATTTATTTCTTTATTTATTTATTTATTCATTTTTTAGGAAGCATGGCTTAGTTTCACTGTCAGAACCAGATCTCAGACACTTCCAGTGTGTTGCAGTATACAATATGAAAAGAACCTGCATCCCCCATATCTTTTGTTCTTAGAATAAAGGCAGTATTCTTGCTTTTTCTGGGGGTGTAAACATCTGCAGACCACATCTCATCACATTGGCCTTGTCCTACAGAATGTGAAATGCCTCTCTACATATTTTCAAGTCCCATTATTTAGGGGAAAGAACGCTCTGTGTGGCACTGTACCTGTTTAGCATTGTAAAACCACTGGCCTGTATAATCATGCTATTGTTATCACTATCATGCTTTAACAGGTTCTAAAACCTCCACTATTTCACCACACTTGTCTATATGAAGCCAGTCATCTGTTTCAGCTGCTTACTCGGTACTAAATCAGCTACTAAAAAGCACTCTGGTGTCTCTGCTTCCAAAGGTGTTGCTTGAACACAGCACAGAGGTGGCTGCTTGTCACAGCAGAGGTAGGAAAGATTAAAACAGGCATCTGTACAACCATCAGTGTGTTACATAAACATACAAATACATCACGAATGAAGATGGGAGATAGAACATTCAGATCTTGAAGAAAAAAAGGATAAATAGGATAAACAGATCATAGTTTAAATACGCTAATCTGAGTGAAGGAATAACTATGAAAGTTTCAGCTAGCAATAAAAGGCTGCAGAGATGCAGCAGAAAACTGTTCCAAGGAAATGACTTACTATATATTTACATTCTCATGTAAATAATGAACACATTTCTTTGTACAAATCAGAAAGTGGGTTGCAACCATTGAGTTGTTCTGGTTCTATTTTTACTCATATCAAATATGACAAGGTAGCAGACAGATAGAAAACTTTACATTTTAGGTCTATGGTGAAGTCTCAAAAATTTCGCAGATGGGGTTAGCACCTGGCAAAATGTGGATGCATTTTGGTGCAAGAATAGGTTTGCATGAAGTGATGTATTTGTTCAAAGGAGACAGCAACACTGGACATCACAGAAACGATCACATAAACTTTCATATACTAGAACTAAAGTGCTGAACGGGGGATGAACTCTGAAGTGAGAGAAGGGAATAGAGTTCATCAGCTATAAGGAGTGCGGACCCATCTGATATTAATAAAGAGGAAAATAGTTTGAATATGTCAATATATTTGTCATACAAAAGTAATACGTATTAAAAGGAGATAAAGCTATTGGTAGTGTTCCTCTGTGCGTTAGAGATGGCCATTCACACTTTATATTCATAGAGCTGATGCAGTAGCCTTTGGCAGATCAGTGTGGGTATAAGTCTGCATACACAAACAACAATCAATGGGCCACAAATATGTGTGTCAAAGAACACTGGTATGTCAAAATGAGCACGATGCTAGCTCTCTGACAAATTTTCATGAAGCAATTTTTATCTGAGTTAAGAATGTCCATAGTGTTTTTTTTTTTTTTTGTTTGTTTGTTTTTTTTGGGGGGGGAGAAAAAAAAAGATTATTTTCCAAAAGTGTTTACAGAATACTGTGACATCAAGGACTGCTCAATACATTTGAAAGGGACATAGAAATATTAAGTTGCTATATTTTTAAAAGCAAAAAAACGGATTGTGTGACTAGCAACAGAAGCATGCTAAATCCTTGATTAAAAGCAATGTGAAAACATAAGTGATCCATCCTCATCAGGGAAGAGCAAGGGAAGGAGAGCAAACTGTTGCTTGTGCAGAGATATTAAAGATGTACACAGATGTTTTGTCTTATTGGTGTGAAGAGAAACGTGAAGTGTTGGTAAACAGATATTTACCAAGACATTTTTATATCCTATGGCAAGAATTAATTCAGTATTTCCCCAAATTCAATATAGATGTCTGGAGGCATTTTGTAGGGACCAGAAAATGGGCACTTCTAACTTTTCAGTAAGTCGAAGCATCAGTAAATAAAAAGCCCAAGAAAGAAATGCACTTTTTTTCTCCAGAATTTCTCAGAAATACACTATACATACCATACAATACAACTACATATTATTAAGCCTTTGGAATACTCTTTCCACCAAATCACACAGACTCTGCATCAAAAAATCACAGAATCATTGAGGATAGAAGAGTCCAGAAACTGCCTCATGTTAGACAAGGGCCAGTTTCAGTGTGGATCTGCAAGTGGCCACAGCCAAGACAATAAGCAATGTTGTTTTCACCTTTGAGAGAGCAGACTTAAGAAAAGGAAAAAAATCTGATGTGCAACAGCAGCTGTGAGAGTAAGGAGTGAAAACTAGCCCTGCAGAGATCAAGGTCAGTGAAGAGGGAGAGGGAGGAAGTGCTCCAGGTGCATTAACCTCCCTATGCTGAGTCTATTTTGACCCTGACAATAATGGCTGAGTGATCTCCTTGTCCTTATCTCAACCCTTGAGCCCTTTTCATTGTATTTTCTCCCCCTTTCCCTTTGAGGAGGGGGAATGAGAGAGTGGTTGTGATGGAGCTCAGCTGCCCAGCTGAGTTAAACCACCACACCTGTGCAAACAGGTCTTCCATTTAATTTAGCAGAAGGCCCACATTTTCTCAGCCTTCCTTCTGTCATTTATGTACAGTTTCCATAAATTATGATAGAAACTGTATCTGTATATGAAAATGTGATGGTATACTTTCTACATGCTTTCTTGTTACATATCACTAGATAATAGTTCTTGTTATATAGTTTAAATGAAATATTTCAGTCTTATATGTGAAGCTTTGCATTTTAATAACATGAATAAGTCCACTCTCTGATATTCTTTCAGAGATTATTTTCTCTGTGTATATTTCAGTTCTGGAAACCTTCTTTGAATTATGAAGGTGGAGCTGAAGCTAACAAAACAGAAGAAAACTAATCTGATCTTCAACCTCAGCTAATTTCCAAACATTTGAGGATCCTGCCAACAGACAGGCTTGAGCATCAACACAGCTTATATAACTTCAGCCGTTGGATTACCTTTTACTGCTGTTCAAGGTACTGATGAAACATAAAAGTCTATACTCCATCTAACCTAGTACCCTTTTAGCCACAGAATATGAAAAATAAAAATAATAAAAAAAAAAAGCAAGGCACAACTATTTATGTTTCTATTTTTCTGCTACTCTCTAGTGCTTCCTAATCACCTAAAAAGTCAGTTAAAACAGAGACATATACGACCTTACATAACCCACCTGTGTGCCTGTCTTTTAAAAATATGACAGAACAACAGTTTACAGCAGTCAGCTGCGATGTACAGAGGCTGGAGCTGTTCCACTTCCAGAAACATCTGCAGTCCACAAATTCCCTGTGATAAATTACTGAGTTAATGGAATAACATTTTCCATACTAAACAAAATCAAGATATGTTCACCTCTACATAACCAAAATACCACTCACCAGTAAAAAGAATTAAAAAAGAGCAGCAGAGTCATACTTCAAAGGAGAAAAAATTACTGACAAGCAACTATTTTTAGTGCAACTATTTTTAAAATCCTCAATTTATGACCTTTTTACTTTTGTTTACTGATTAAAGACTGTTTACCACCTGTACTGCCTATAAATAAATGTATGCTGTTATATAGCTTTGTATACAGCTACTGAATATTTCTTGTAAGAACCCCCTTTTTTTCAGTACCTTCTCATTGAACATCCCTGCTCCAAACTCAAGTGAACTACAATGAACAGTATTTCAGCCAAAACTGTGTCTCAAAATAAGCATTCCAGTTCACTGCTGCTTCTTCCATGGTTAAAGGCAAATGCTATGATAAACAGAATGGGGATCAAACAAGCATGCAGAAACAGAGCACTGATCATTGAAACAACAATGGTTCTGACTCATTCAATACCAGCAAAGCTTAAGGAAATCCTGCAAGAAGTGAGAATTCGCCATCCAGCAAGGTGTTTTGCAAAAGTGTACATGTAATTCTGAAATGGTACTGAAGGTCATTGTCAGAGATATACAAACTCAGTGGATCTGAGGACAACTGCAGTAGCAAAGACTGATTCCCTGTAAAATCTTGTGGGCCGTGAGATATTCACATCTTGCAATCAGTTAACATTCTCTCTTTCAATCACAGAATCACAGAATCACAGAATCTCCAGGTTGGAAGAGACCTCAAGATCATCGAGTCCAACCTCCAACCTAACACTAACAGTACCCACTAAACCATATCCCTAAGCTCTACATCTAAACGTCTTTTGAAGACTTCCAGGGATGGTGACTCCACCACCTCCCTGGGCAGCCCGTTCCAGTGCCTAACAACCCTTTCAGTAAAGAAATTCTTCCTAACATCTAACCTAAAACTCCCCTGGTGTAACTTTAGCCCATTCCCCCTCGTCCTGTCACCAGGCACATAAATCTTTCATCTTGCTTGGTAGTAAAGTGGAACGAACAACCTCAGTCATTTAAAAATAATAATAATAAAAAGAATGTCTTAATTTCTCAGTCTTACCCACAGACGTGGATCTCACACAAGGCCAGACAGAACTGACATGCAAACGTAAACAGTTGACTGGCAAGCTGGAAAAATAAAGGACAACATTTTAATCACTTAATTAGGCTACAGACATAAAGCCTATTTGAGTACACAGGTTTATTTTTGTATCCTTCCCATTCCACAACTACCAACAGATCTTTCTTCTTACAACTAGTGAATCTCAAATTATAAAGATTCTACTATTTTATTTAATATAACAGGTATATTTAGCAGCATTAGTGCATTCATTACAAGAGTGTCACTCAGTTCTAAGCATAAAAAGCTTTTTTCTATCAATTCTCATCTCCTTTATTCTGATAGAATAGCTTTAAATTTATATTGTCTGAAAAAAAAATCTTTAAAAAACAGTGCAGTTTAAGTTCTTTGCTGCTATAGGAGTATGTTCATCATAATCATTTTAAAAGATTATTTTAAAGATTCTTTTTTTTTTTTTTTTTTTTATTGAACACAAGTGACATTACATTATGAATAGGATAGAATATTATATGCATTTTGAGACATTCATATTTCAATAGCTAAAGGACCCAGAACTGAAATACAAGGGAAATTAAAAGCACCCTTCTATATTTTTATACTGCTTCACTGTTGGCCACCTTTTACATAAATATAATCTACATATGATTAAATCAAGTCTTCATTGGTCTAAAATCTATATAAATATCTATAAAAGACAGTTACTAAAAAATGGCTATTTCCTTTAGAAATAAAGACCAAGTCTTTATTTCAAACTTGTTAAAGAAAAAAGCAGTACTTAGGTAATTTTCATTTATAAGTAATTTATATATGCAACCTGTTAGAAATAAAACTTTCTGATAGTGCCCATAAAAGTAGAATTAGTAACAGACCGCACTACCCTAAAGTCTTCAATTTAATATAGCTACTTAATTGGATACTACTACCGAAGCAGATATTTTGAAATACATAGAATTCAAGCAAGGTCAGCAAATCTTCAACTCCATAAGTTTACTATTTTGACCAAACACTCTCTATACCTATGTAAACTCAAAAGACAAAGAACTTCCACTGTTGGAATTGCCTTTAAAAACACATATTATCAAAACCTTCTGTTTTTATTAAACAGAATGTTTTACTACTTAGGAAAAAATATATATTCTTAATTTTAATGTGATCAAAATGTGATAAAGTTTCATTCTCACTCATTGAATTTATTTCAAAATAAGAATATTTTTTTGTCAAACCAGTTACATTATTTTGTGTCTCATTCACCCTAGGTAAGTGTCGTGGTTTGACCCGGCCGGCAGCTAAACACCACGCAGCCGTTCGCTCACCCTCCCCCCTCCCTCTCTGGGACGGGGGAGAGAAATGGAAAGTGAAGCCCGTGAGTTGAGATAAAGACAGTTTAATAAGACAGGAAAATAATAATAACAAAATAATAATAACAATAATAACAATAATGATACAATGGTGATAATACGAAAGTAATAATAGTATGTACAAACAAGTGATGCACAATGCAATTGCTCACCACCCGCTGACCGATGCCCAGCCTAACCCCGAGCAGTCCGGCCCCCTCCCCCCGGCTAGCCACCCCTATATATTGTTTAGCATGACGTCAGATGGTATGGAATACCCCTTTGGCTAGTTTGGGTCACCTGTCCTGGGTCTGTCCCCTCCCAGCTCTTACTGCACCCCCAGCCTGCCCGTTGGCAGGACAGAGCAAAAGGCTGAGATGTCCTTGGCTTAGTATAAGCACTGCTCTGCAACAATTAAAGCATCGGGGTGTTATCAGCACTCTTCTCATCCTAAGCCAAAACACAGCATTCCACCAGCTACTAGGAAGAAAATTAATTCTGTGCTAACTGAAACCAGGACAGTAAGGTCTAAATAATCACATTTGTAATTTCTGATAGTTACTGGTGAATTATTCACTTTTAAAGGTAGGTAAAAACTTTGGAAAAAAAATCTAATTTTGTTATGGCAAATTTTTAAATATTAATGTTCTCTGTTATTAATTCAGTTAATTTCTGGCAATATAAATGATAGACTGAGACATCACTAAGTATATGAAAGGACCTGGGGATACCTTCTAGACATAAAATAATGCATTGATAAAATATATTGATGATTTAATCAGCAATAACAAAAACAGAAGAGAAAGTGTGGGGCATTCAAGTGAAGGTTAGTAAAATAAATATTTCAATACATTTTAAAATGTGTTTCAGTTTGATCAGTATAATTCCATCATTAGCTGATGTAAAAATATCAGTCTGTTTAAATGTTATATTTTGCTGAATAACTATGTAAGGCTAGTCTATTCAAATATAAACCCATTCAACACAGGCAGCAAGATGAGCAGGCTCATTAGATAACTGCATAAATTCTTCTGAACTCTTAACTTCCATGATGCCTCCCATAGAGACTTCAGTAAAGTGAGTAACATAAATTGCAGCCAAAAGGAAAAGATGTCAAAGGCTTACATTTAGGCCAAAATGAGACATAATGAAGTGCTATATGAAAATAAAACTATATTTTGAGAAATGAGTCTTTTCAGGAAATAACAGTCTGCTACAAGTATTAGAAAAGAATAGGAGTATTAGAAAAGAATAGGAGTATTAGAAAATTCTGGGGCAGTGGTGACCATTTTAAGTTGCAAGTCTGGTGGAAATAGATTCTTTTTGTGTGGGCTTGAACTGCAAGTAAAAATGAAGTGAGGTGGTCCATAATTCATGAATGTGGAAGAACTATGATAAAATTCCTGTTTTGTTGTTGTTGTTGTTGTTGATTGTTTGTTTTGTTTTGTTTTATTTTGGTTTTGGATTGGCTTCTGTCTTCTCAATTCTATTGATCGTAGAATCATAGAATCATAGAATGGCTTGGGTTCGATGGGACCTTAAAGATCATCTAACTCCAACCATCCTGCCATAGGCAGGGATGTCACCCACTAGATCAGGTTGGACAAAGTCCCATCCAACCTGGCCTTGACCACCTCAAGAGATGATGCATCCACAGCTTCTCTGGGCAACTAGTTCCAGTGCCTCATCACTCTCTGAGTGAATAATTTCCTCCTAATCTCTAGTCTAAATCTATCCTCTTTTAGTTCAAGACCGTTCCTCCTTGTCCTATCATTATCTACCTGAGTAAAGAGCTCTTCTCCATCCTTTTTATAAGACCTCTTTAAGCATTGAAAGGCTGCAATGCAGTCTCTTTGGAGCCTTCTCTTCTCCAGGTTGAACATGCCCACCTCTCTCAGCCTTTCTTCATAGGAGAGGTGCTCCAGCCCTCTGAACATATTCATAGCCCTCCTCTGGATTCACTCTAACAGGTCCACATCTTTCTTGTGATGTGGGTCCCAAACCTAGACACTGTATTCCAAGTGAGGCCTCACAAAGACAGAACAGAGGGCCACAATCACCTCCCTCAACCTGCTGGTCACACCTCTTTGGATTCAGCCCAGGATGCAGTTGGCCTTCTGAGCTGCAGGCACGCACTGCTGACATGTTGAGTCTTTCATTCACTAGAAACCCCAAGTCCTTCTCTGCAGGATTGCTCTCAGAGTTCTTCTCCCAGTCTGTACTTCCATCTGGGATTACCCTTATCCAGGTGCAACACTTTGCCCTAAGACTTGTTGAACTTCATGTTTTTCATGTGGTTCCACTTCTCCAGCCTGTCCAGGTCCCTTTGAATGGCATCTCTTCCTTCTTGATGTCATAGCAATTCAAATAAAAGCAGTTGCCTAAAGAAATTCTGACATTATGTTTGGACTGTATAGAATATTTTGCAGTTAAATATGCATATTTTTGTTAGTCTTTAGAAATCTCCTAATTCTGTCTGGAACCTATCTCCCTTGCCTTCCCTTTCCCTTTCCCTTTCCCTTTCCCTTTCCCTTTCCCTTTCCCTTTCCCTTTCCCTTTCCCTTTCCCTTTCCCTTTCCCTTTCCCTTTCCCTTTCCCTTTCCCTTTCCCTTTCCCTTTCCCTTTCCCTTTCCCTTTCCCTTTCCCTTTCCCTTTCCCTTTCCCTTTCCGTCTTTTGGCTTTACTGATTTACCCATTGAAAATAGGTCTGCCTGATAAAGAATGAGTTTTGATCCATTAACACCTGGGTACATCAGAAGTTCATAAAAACTCACCATGGTAATGCTTTCCTGTGAGAGTCAGTGGGACTTTTAGAATGAACTGTAAGACTGAAGGAAAGTGCAAGGAGGTGAATAAAATGTATAATAGCAGATTGCCTTATTTAAATTAGATCATTGATTTTGCTCTGATGTTCAGCTATTTGAATTTCATTTGTAAATATTTTATCTTTTGGAGAACAGAGATATATTTTTTTGATTCATGGGATTTTAATAGAATTATTTCAGACATATCAAGTTAATTACAGAAGATTGGCTAATAGTTTTAAAGCTGTCACACTGGAAGAATTTATACAATTTCCTTGCACATTTAGGAAGCTTAAGAATAGGAAGCTTAAACATAAATAGACCGAAGTTCTATTTTAAGACATCATCACAGTGAAAGAATAAGCTAATGACAAAATAAAGTCTTTGTGTTGTAGGATTTGCTGTAGAATATTTTGGTAGTCTAAACGCAGCACACATACTTTCTTCCAGTGTCTAGAGCCTGCTCAAGTATACTACAAAACCCAGGGGCTATGGATTTCAATAATGACCACAAACAGTATGAGGTCAAGTAAATCTTTGATTACGTAATCCTAACCTCTAAAGAATTTTCACCTCAAAATGTGTTGGAAACAGTCTAATTATTTGTAATTTCAGACTAGGCAATCACAGTGGTGCTTTATAGATTTAAGACAGCTTAATTGATCTTGAAATCACCAGCCATACATAAGTATTTTGAGTAACTGAGTTTACAGGAGAAGAAGAATCATGTTTTCTATCAGCATGTTCATTTTTTTCATTTTCCTGCTAATGATAGTACAGTTTGTCATTTCCCATGGAGTTCACCACATCTGAAAACGTGTAATGTTTTGCAAGGCCAAAGACTTCAAAGGAGCAGATTTACTAATGCAGGTCATTGCTGACTGATCACTGAAAGAAATCTTTTAAAAGTACTGATTGTGTTAAATGAAAAGTAATAAATGAACATGATAGAGAGGCCTGTAGAATATCAGGTTGTAAGTGATAGAGACCAGCAATAAAGTTATATTTTATAGAAACAGTGGGAAATGTGAGACTGAGACCTTGGCCCTATTAAAATCAATTAGAATTTCTTCTTTTGACTTCAGTTTCATTCTGAGAAGTTACATGCAACATTTTTCTAAGGTTTTAACCAAGCAGAATAGTTATATACAGAGATTTCTTATGCATTTTTCAAGTCTGAAAAATTACATTGTTAAATGTCTCTTTCAATGAAATAAGACATTTATAATTTGTTAAATAATTCCCTTGTACAAGATAAAGGTGAATAGTCAACCAGAAAAAATAACACAATTTTAGATTTTACCTTCAATGGTATCTCAGTGGATTAAATAATTAAAATATGGAAGCAAGGATTATCCTAGCTGGCTTTTTGTTGTTGTTGTTTCTTTTTTCTTTTTTTTCACACAAAATCATTTGGAAATTTTCTAATTTATCTAATTGTTGAGAAAAAAAAAAGTGATAGCATCAAATAATAACACTAGGAAAACATTTATTTCCAGTTTAGACCACAAATGCCATTTTGTTGTTGTTGTTGTTGTTGCAGATCTTGCCATGTTTACATAATATATTAATTGTCCCCTTTCATATAGACCTTCTGGTACAAGCTCACCTACTATTCCTTGTGACTTCATGGAGTGTAATGTATTGCAGTGCCTTGACTTATACTTAGCTACATATACATAGACACAGATTCATAGAATTTGGATTATTGTCTCCTAAGCCGCTGCTCAGAATTCAGATACTGTTCCCTATAAACACTTAAAATAGATGAAAAGAAGCTTGATTATAATGATTCTAATGAAGTAGCATGGTGGAGACCAAATACATTGTCATGAGAAGCCAACTTAGTGAGAAAAAAGTCCTACTACATTGTCACATATGGAGTATATGGAAATATCAAGACTCACTTCAAAAGGCAAAAAAGGAAAAAACTCACAACAATATGATTAACATTTTCCCCAAGAGAGTATTTAACAAGCATCCCAGGGGAAGGATTTTAGGAGCTGTGAAACGTGATGGTCATACTTTGAATGTTTGTGACAGCTGGGGCTTGTTCTCATTTATGATTTTTTATTTTCTTTTTAAATATTGTGAAATAGAAATAGAAATGTGGGGGGAGGGTGAGAAAAAGATAAAGATAAAGAACAGAAATGAGTTGTATAATGGCAGAAGGATCAATTTTAGATGGAAAAAAATGTACAGACAGGGTAGCATTTGTGTCCTTATGACAATCCTGAAAAGCAGAAAATATAAAACTTCCCTTTGCTGATCAGGTACTAGGGCACACAAACACAAATAAATAATAACAAAAAAATACACCTCTGGAAAGATTCCACTGCCCTTAAGGAACTGAACCTTCTGTAATGTCCAGGAAAGTGTGTGGAAGTGAAAGAGGACTACAAGTCCTGTAACTCTGCCTTTGCAGAAGGCCTGAATCATACCACTATCCCAGAAATGAGAAGATTTCTTACCACATTACTGTGATAATTTAATTGTGCCCTTACATGAGATGTATGCAAAATGTACTATCTTCTGTGTGTTTCAAAACACAAAAAATGATATATTTTCTCCCATAAGCAAAAATGTAGACAAACTGACCTCCCGCCAGAAGAGCAATAGAAAGAGATGCAGAGACATCATGATGAGAAAGATGAAACAAATGTAAAACCGCTCAAAAGAAGGCTGGTCAAGAAAAGGTCGTGAAAATCTTGTGCAAGGAGAGCTTATTCAGTCCCATGAATCCCAGGTAGGGTCCTAGTCCTCCCTTTGTGTGCTGCCTGGAGCCCCTTTTTCATGATGACTGTGGCCTGAACTGGCTTCATCAGACAGCTCCAATAAGCCTTAAACATTCATGTCTTGGTCTTGACTATTACTGTCCTTGCAAGATATCTTGCCATACACCAATTGGTTGTGACAGATGGAGGAGGATGTGTTCCCCAGATTTCTGCATGCTTTTAAAGACTCAAAATTCAAGTTTCTTTCTTTCCTGAATTTATGAGTTTGGGGTTGTTCCCACTGGGTATAATTTATTTCCTAAATATGCAATTTCTTCTTTCTAAGAAAGATGAGGTCTTTGAAGATGTTACCTCTTTGTAATTCTATCATGATTGCTGAAATTGGTTATCATCTCCCTGTGGTGTCTTCTAGTACGACCATGAAACTGTTCCTGAAACTATGTATTACAGCTCCAATATTCCTCATAAACTGATAAGTTTTGTTAATGGAAATAGATTTATTCTCATCTAAATTCACAGAATCACAGAATTGTCTAGGTTGGAAGAGACCTCAAGATCATCGAGTCCAACCTCTGACCTAACACTAGCAAGTCCTCCACTAAACCATATCACTAAGTTCAACATCTAAATGTCCTTTAAAGACCTCCAGGGATGGTGACATGGTGACTCCACCACTTCCCTGGCCAGCCCATTCCAATGCCTCACAACCCTCTCAGCAAAGAAGTTCTTTCTAATATCCAACCTAAAACACCCCTGGCGCAACTTTAACCCGTTCCCCCTCGTCCTGTCACCAGGCCTGTGCGAGAATAAGCCAGCCCCCACGTTGCTACAGCCTCCTTTAAGGTACCTATAGAGAGCAATAAGGTCACCCCTGAGCCTCCTCTTCTCCAGGCTGAACAAACCCAGCTCCCTCAGCCACTCCTTGTAAGGCTTGTTCTCCAGGCCCCTCACCAGCTTTGTCACCCTTCTCTGGACTTGCTTGAGCACCTCCATGTCCTTCTTGTAGCGAGGGGCACCAAACTGAACACAGTACTCGAGGTGCGGCCTCACCAGAGCTGAGTACAGGGGGACAATCACTTCCCCAGACCTGCTGGCCACACTGCTTCTTATACAAGCCAGGATGCCGTTGGCCTTCTTGGCCACCTGAGCACACTGCTGGCTCATATACAGCCAACTATCCACCAATACTCCCAGGTCCTTCTCTGCCTGGCAGCTCTCCAACCACTCATCTCCCAGCCTGTAGCTCTGCTTGGGGTTGTTGTGCCCCAGGTGCAGGACCCGACACTTGGCCTTGTTGAACTTCATACAGTTGACCTCAGCCCATCGGTGCAGCCTATCCAGATCTTCCTGCAGAGCCTTCCTACCCTCGAGCAGATCGACACACGCACCTAACTTGGTGTCATCTGCAAACTTACTGAGGGTGTACTCAATGCCCTCATCCAGATCATCGATAAAGATATTAAAGAGGACAGGCCCTAGCACCAAGCCCTGGGGGAAACCACTGGTGACCGGCCTCCAGCTGGATTTGACTCAATTCACCACTAGTCTTTGGGCCCAGCTATCCAGCCAGTTTTTAACCCAATGAAGCGTATGTCAGTCCAAGCCTGATACACTTTGTGATGAGAACAGGCTTTCTACAAGACAGTTTGGAAGATCTGGGTTCAAATGATCATTTAATCTTTAGAGGTTAGATTCACAGCAGGAATTATGATTCAGCACTGCAATGCCTAAATTTAAGACATCCTGTAGCTTAGAGGTTTTCTTTACCCCAGATATCAGGGCTTGATCTAATATAGAATGTAAGTATTTAAAACATACCTTCAGGCAAATGGTCCTTGGTGTCCACTTCAAGCCCCTAAATTAGGCGCTTACATTTTTATTTATTTATTTTTTTTACCGTGCACGTTACAGAGAGAAAATCCAAGGAATGTGATCTACTCAGTATGCTGACTGCAGACTCTATCTAAGCTAACCTTTAAAAAATGTGGAAGAAAAGTGTATCAAAAGAATATGTGGTAGAAGTTGGGATTTTCATCTAAATATTCACTAGAACATTGTAAAAAAGGGAAGTGAGTGAAAACTTCTGATAGACTTTGTTATTATGATAGTTCGGGAAGCAGTAGAGAGGTATGACTGATCCTCTGTGCCAATTATTGGTGGACATTGCTTAATTGTATGACAGCTTGATGTTTAAACTATGTTTTTCAATTCCCTCTTATCTCCCTAAACGTTGAAGGAAAAAAAAAAAAAAAGTACCTGGCTAAAACAAAGAAGACTCAAAGAGAGATTTATGTATTTGAAAACTTTTCTGTTTTACCCAGCTATGTCAATAGCTTAATAAAAAACACTTGTCTTACTAAAAACCTATAATGTTTATATTATTAGATCATCATGGCTACAGCAGCTCTAAAAAGTTGAAAAAATAATTGTTAGTAAACACCTTAGTCAAGTTTCAAAATTCCTTATTTTGCACAAAAAAATAATTTCAGGAATGATGCCCTGTATCAGATAAATTTCATAAGATGTTCAGCAGCTTGGAAAAACTGACTATCAGTTTAAATCTCTCCAGCTTAACCTGCTTATAGAAGGGATTGAGACAGAAGTTATTGTAGTACTCTTTAAGTTTATGCACCACTACATTTTATCACCTATTTCAACCCTCTTACCCATGTCCTCTATGTTTTCATTGCCTTTGCATTGTTTTATTATCAAGGTAAATAGAGTTGAGTCATTATACTGGGTCTGGTTGGGTTGGAGTTAATTTTCTTCATAGCTGCCTCTACAGCATTGTGTTTTGGGTTTCTGATGAAAAGAGTGTTTGTACCACATTGTCATGTTGGCTGTAACTGAACAGTACTGGCAGAGCATTGAGGATTTCTTTTTCCTGCCCTCCTGCAATCACTTTGGGGACTGCTGCAGGGCTGCTTCTCTCTCACTTCTCACCCCTCTCTCCCAGCTGCTGTAGCAATTTTGGAGGCAGCTGGAACTGATTCTGATCTGACATGAGGTAGTTTCTGTAGTCTTCTCACAGAGGACAACCCTGCAGCCTGTCCCACTACTTAAACCTTGTCACATAAACTCAACATGGTATGATAACATACCCAGCAGTAAAAGTGCAGAGAAAGAAGAATGCATGAATTTTTGCAGTTATGGTGCTTGTCTTCCCAAACAACGGCTATGTATGCTGAGGTCCTGCTGTCAAGGAAGTTGTTTGTATCTGCTTACCAATGGCTTCCCATAGTGAACAAATTCGTCTTTTTACATTACTTGTGCACTCAGCTTTGATTCACTTACTAATCTTCATTTCAACCCATGAGTTTTCAGTTTTTGCTTTTCCACTTCTTTCCCCATCTCACTGAAGGGATGGTGAGTGAGCAATAGGGTGCTGTACTTAGCTGCTGGTGAGGGTCAACCCAACAGTCATTTTTCAAAATACTACCTAATAATGAGAAGAGGAAAATCTGTGTAAAGAACCAAGGCATGCATCATCTACACACGAACAGGTATCAAAATCATTGGTTTAATTCACATAAACTATTACGGAAAATCAGATTGTATTAGGCAACTGATAACTTTTCCTGCAGGAGAGAAAAAGTCTCCTAGGGGATAATATAATATCACGTTCAAGTGCTACATGATATTAATATGAGTAAGAAGATATTCTAAAAGACTAGACAAAACAAATCATGTAATTATTAGATGTAGAGCTTAGGGATATAGTTTAGTGGGGACTGTTAGTGTTAGGTCAAAGGTTGGACTCAATGATCTTGAGGTCTCTTCCAACCTAGAAATTCTGTGATTCTGTGATTCTGTGGCTTTATTGATTAAGGCACAAAGACAGGTTGGACACTTTGGATGGGAAGTGGTCAATGTATTTGTAAAGGTTGGTGAGATGCTTTACTCTTTGCTTGTATTATTATCCTGCAGTTACAGTCTGATAAATGATTGCCCACCTGTGTACTGTCAAAAGCACTAGTCAGGTACTTGGATTAGCTAAACAAATAAAATCTAAAAGGTATTTTTCGTGTATGCGTTTGGCTACGTCAGCACATCCAAAATGCACAAAGATTATCATGAGATATTTAAATCATAGTATTTGTCCACACAGATTCCGTTCTGTTTGAATAATCTTTTGAATATGACTCTTCTAACGTGCTCCCATATGGGAATAATAATGCTTTTCTTACCAGTCAGCTCCAGCAGGACCAGAAACAGAACCGGTGAAGGACTGAGAGCAGAATCCTTCTAGCCTTCTTTCCTGAAGCACTGCTTAGCTGAGAAAGAAGAGTTTAGTATGATCTTATACAAAGATGTTTGCAACAGATCACTGAAAACAAACTTTATTTTTCACTTTGTTTATGCAGCTGTTCTGTGGGTCACACATTGGAGTAAACAAAAGAGGAAACAGAGATCTCAAACTCTTGCTTTATCTTCCTTTTCATTTCTCTGGCCTCAAAAGAAAAATAAGAAAAGTTCCAGCCACTGGAGTGTGACTTCTCTCTTTATGTTTTTTTTTTTTTTTCTTCTTTTTTTCTTTTCCCTAACATTTCTTAATGAACTAACAGATGTGGTTAGAAAAAAAGGTGAAGCTATTTCTGAGATTTTTGTTGCCAGAAGTAATGTCTCTAATATACAGCCAAGTTATGCAGAGACATGATAAATCTTAAATGTGCTGAGCTCCCCTGTAGATTTCTGTTTCCCCCTTTTATCTCTTGTGTATCTTTAAGATTAGTAGGTCTCTGGTGCAGTTATCATTTCCAATCTATGTTAATAAAACACTGAACAAAACAGGGTCCCTTTTCCTGGTGCAAATAATTCCTACAGGAACTATTGGAAATTTCCTAAAGGATCATCCTCAATCCAAGATTACTGCTCCATCAGGATTAAAAAAATCCTCTGGGAAACTGATGATTTTGCTGAAATAGAGGTTGAAATAAAAAGGCATTCAATGCTTCAAAATTAACAAAAAATTTTAATTTCTTTTATTGTAACTAAGCATTTTGATTTTTAGTTTCTTCATATCAAAACCACGAGCATTTCTTCCAGACTGTAAATTAGGGAACCGTAGTATCACAGGATAACATGGGTTGGAAGGGACCTCAGGAGGTTTCTAGTACAAACTTTTATTCCAAGCAGGGTTCCCAAGGGATCTGACCAGGCTGGTCAGGGCTTCATCTAGCTGAGTCCTGAACAACTCCATAGGTGGAGGCTACATAATCTCTCTGGACAGCCTGTGACAGTGTTTAATTTTCCTCATGGGAAAATGTTTCTCCAGTCTGAACCTCTGTTTTTTTTTTTCTGTTTCTACCCTCTCTTGTCATCCTGCCCTGCACTGCTGTGAAGAGCTCAGCTATGGCTCTAGCTCCTTGATAACCTCCCCGTAGGTACTGGAAACTGCTATTAGGTCCTACCAAAACTCTTTCTGCTTCAGACTGAACAAATTTTGCTCTCCTAGTCTCTCCTCACAGGGAAAGTTCTTCAGCCCATGGTGACATCCACTGTCTTTTTGTGGTGACACCCACTGTCATTTTCATGTTTGTGTTTTTACCATCTTGATGACATCCACTAAACTCTCTTCAGTTTACCAATGCCTTCCTTGTAGTGGGGAGTCTCAGACTGGACACAGTATTTATGATTTAACAAGTGCAGAGTAGAGGGGTATAAACATTCCCTGGATTTCCTGGCTCTGCCCCTGTCCCTACAGCCCAGGGTGATGGCTCCCTGCTTCCAGGGTTCCCTGTGGGCCCTGCTCAGCTTTGCCTCCTGGCAGGACCCCCAGGTCTTTTCCAGCAGAGCTGCTCCACAGGCAGGCAGTGCCCAGCCTGTGCTGCTGCAGGAGCTTGTCCATCCCAGGTGAGGAACTTTGCACATGTTGAATTTTATCATTGTCCTTCTAGCCTACTGCTCTGTCCTGTCTTGGTTGCCCTTGAATGACAACACAGCCCTAGAGCACATCTAAAGAAAAGATAGTAAATGACTGGATAGGAGAGTATTGTGGGATACAGTGTTAATCACTTTTCTCCTTCATTTTCTGAGAAATCATAATATACATTTATCAAGACAAAAGCAGAAGATATTTTGACTCTGTAAAAGAACATTATTTTAAATGGTTTAAAATGTTTCCAAATTCAAATCTGATAGAAAACCATGACAGTTTTTGGACACTGACCTGAAACCAAAACAATTTCCCTTTGGAACAAAATGTCTGTGTTTTGAACAGATATATTCAATGTGGAATCTGTACTGAATGACAAAGGTGTTTCGGGACAGTTCCTATTGTCCAGGTAAGGCATCCTGATAAATCTTTATTTCCTTCTAACAATGCCTCATCAACACAGTCCAGAATGTAGCATTATTATTTGCACTGGATTTTTACTCATAGCAATGAAAGGGTTAGTTCATTTTATTGTTCTGTTGTACTTCTATCCAGTCAAACTTTTCTTTTCACTTCTGAATTGCTGCCATTCTCAGCAAGGTTTGGCATATCCAGGCTCTGACCACTAATTTCCTTTGCATTATAGATGAAGCAATAAATGGTGGTACTATAAAGTATTTTGGATGTTATTCCCTATGCCTTTCCATGTAATTTA
The DNA here is from genome assembly GCF_963932015.1 of Anas acuta. Lineage (NCBI taxonomy): Eukaryota > Metazoa > Chordata > Aves > Anseriformes > Anatidae > Anas > Anas acuta. The sequence goes on from NC_088979.1 coordinate 12,713,282, forward strand.
TTTACTATTTTACAATGGGATGGCAGATGCTCACATGCTCATGCTGTGTGCCTTACATGATTGTGTGATAAGGCATTATTGCCATTTTGTAACTCTGCTGAGACCTGGCATTTTTGCAGAACCAAGGCCTTTGCTTTTAAAGGTCTGAAAAAAAATAATAATACTTACTAGGGACATAGCTGAGGCTGTTCTAAACAAAGTACCAGCCCTTAGCTAGCTAAACAGTGGCTTATGACATGGAACATTGACTATTAACTTTATTAAAACTTTTCATCAAGCACCTTAAGGATTTGAAAGTTATATAAAACCTTAGAGACTCTGGGGGTAAGTTGAGTTATGTTTTAAATGATCAAGCACAGTGGAGCACTGATGTCAGATTATTTAGCCTTACCAAGGGACAGAATAGGGACACAGCTCAACACTCGCGTGGTTGGGTTGCTCTGAGGATGCTGATTTTCCCCTCTGCCTTCCCTGCCTTGTGCTGTTGTGGAGGAACCTTCCCTGCTCCCATATGAGTTCAGGGACATGCAGCAGTGTGTACAGGACATACAGCATCCGTTTTAACTGATTTATTAGACAGTGGGAGCTGTTGTTTATCACTGGCCATTGCTGGCCTCTTAGTAATTCACGGGTGGTTAAGCTGATAGATGGGTGAACTCCTTAATTCTCACACTGATCTTAGTTCTACAAAGGTCAAGGCATAGTCTTTTAGTAAGCTTCTATCACTTTAACTCACTGGATAAAGGTAGCATGATTAAAACGCTGATTTACCATCAAACCATTTAGCTTTGAAGGTAGTGACTTGTTATTTAGATCCTTCAAGTAAACAAATGGATCCTGTTAGGGTATACAAATATCACCACCCTGCCAGCATTCTTATAAAGGGAAAAAAAAAAAAAAAAAAAAAAAAGAGAGAGAGAGTTTTCAACTTATTACAGTTCAAGCTCTTTTATTAACATGTTCAAGAGACACTAAGAATATTTTTGTGCTATCCAAGTCTTGTGTCAAGGAAATTTAGTACTACCTCTCTGTGAATTAAGGACAAGTTTGATGAAAGCCCTAGTGAGTTCTGTTCATCAGCCCTTGTGGGTCTGTAAAGGGGTTTTACTCTTAGAAGTCAGGAATTTAACTTTGCATAGTACTGATATGCTCTGCTGATTTCTTGTATTCCTCTGGTAATTTCTTTCCTAACAATGTTTACTTCTTTGTGAAGCTGAAGGCTTTGGGGAGTATTCTGAAACTGTCAAATCCCATTCCTTTGTCAGTACCATTTCTTGCTACAACAGATAAACTTTATTTATCTATTGCTCCAAAACATGTTTATTTCAGTTTTATCTGTTTGGGCTAAATTTTCTATTTATTAGCCAAGATACTTAATTAATATAAATCCTTTTGTAGCTTGATTAATTGTTAATGTCTTCTTCTTCTATCCCTGTCAAGTCAACACTGTCTAGACAATCTTATTTTCAGTTCCAAGCTACTGAAAGATATGTTGAGGGGCTGGCAATTCCACAGTTATCTTAGTAGAACTGAGTAAAGAAAAAAAGAAAAGCACATTTTTATTGCAGGAATCTCAAGTTGGTAATTTCTTCCTGGGAAATAATACTTTACAAAGATCTTCTTCTTCTTCTTAAATGAAACAAAGTGAAACTGTATTTGTTGCTTTTTTTTTTTTTTTTTAAGTTTTGGCCTCCTGGAAAATAACAAGTATTTACCAAGAGTTTTTACATACTTCATAGAATTCCTATAGAAAAAGAAAAAGAAAAAGAAAAAGAAAATGGAAAAGAAAGAAAAAGAAAAAGAAAAAGAAAAAGAAAAAGAAAAAGAAAAAGAAAAAGAAAAAGAAAAAGAAAAAGAAAAAGAAAAAGAAAAAGAAAAAGAAAAAAAGAAAAAAAGAAAAAATGAAAATTAAAATGGAAAAGAAAAAGAAAAAAGAAAAATAAGAAAATAAAAAAAAAAAGAACAAAAGAAAATGAAAGGAAAGGGAAAAAGGGAAAAGGAAAAGGAAAAGGAAAAGGAAAAGGAAAAGGAAAAGGAAAAGGAAAAGGAAAAGGAAAAGGAAAAGGAAAAGGAAAAGGAAAAGGAAAAGGAAAAGGAAAAGGAAAAGAACAATAATAGATACATTAGTTTTTTCCAATGTAGGTGCAAACAGAGATTCTACAGAAACATGATTCTGTTGACAAAGAAATATACATGTATATCTGGAACAGTTGTAATGTCAGATACATTGTATTTCTTACGAGATGTCTACCATACCAGACATAAAAAAAGGTATTTTTCAAGTAAATAATAAAAATATACAAGAATACAGAAAAGTATGAAACTTGAGAAATACCTTTGGTTTAAATAACCTAATTTAAGAGTATGTACCAACCTTCAACAAAAAGGCTTTGTTTTCATTGCTTAATGTACTGGTAAAGATTTCCATAAACCATGTGCAAAGCAATAATTTATTTAGTCAACAAAGGAACATTTGGAACATCTTGACTTCCAGAAAAACCTACAGTCTTGTGATCAGGGATATAGCTATCTTGAAAATGAAAGATTTTATCTTTTTAAGCCTATAGAGGGGCTGAGGTTGGTTCTCTGACCTCCTGTATGGGTGATACACACACAAATCACTTGTGAATGTAACAAGGCTACCTTCTTCAACTTCTTTAAAAAGAAAACAGCACCCTTTTTATACAAATATTTGGGACAGTCGGAGTTCATGCCATTATCATATGTCACATCTAAATGTAAAGGCTATATACAAACAAGTACAAAGGTGTGGAATTTCAGAGGTAAACTTGTCGCTGGCATTGTCTGTAGGAAATAAACCTTATTTTTTTCTGTTCCAGATGGACCACAGATCAAAACTACCTGTTTTACTTTTTTTTTTTTTTTTTTTCTGGGGCATGAAAGAGGTGGATTAGACACTTTTGCCTCAAAATCACAGGGAAACTGTTAGGTAATGTCTTTATACCATCTTATCAGCTGCTTTGTGCCACAGTGTGAGCATCAGAGCTCAGGCCTCTCCCCACAATGACTGTTTACTTAACATTAAGAAAAGTCCTACTCATAATTCACAGTTCTGTTGCCAAGTATATTTGCTGAAATAACTGGCACTAATCCAAGCTCTAAGAGAGATCCAAGGGTAAGTGAGAGCAAAAGTGTCTGTTATCTATCATTATTTATGACCCTGGGTTCCTTTTAAAGTTGGTTGTAGGATGTAGGCCTGCCTAACCAACTTAATGAATGTGATCAAGTGTTTATCTTTTGCAGACGTTAGTGGTTGTGCTTGGGTTGTTTCCTGTTGTGAACATACATTCTGCTTGATTTTCAGTTTATAATTGTTGTGGTTTAGCCCCAGGCAGTTCAGTCTTCTTGCTCAGTCTTCCAAGGTGGGATGAGGAAGAGAACTGGAAAGGCAGAAGTGGGTTAAGATAAAGACAGTATACTAGGTATAAGAAAAGCAATGTGCACAAGCAAAACAAAACAGGGAATTCATTTGCTACTTCCCACTGGCAGGCAAGAGTTCAGGTACTTCCAGGAAAGCAGAGCTCATCACATGTAATGTTGTGTCTTTGGGAAGACAAATGCCACCACTCTAAAAGTCTTCCCCTTCCTACTTTATCCAAGTTTTATTGCTAAACATAACCTCATATGGTATGGGACATCCTTTTGGCCAGTCCGTATCAGCTCTTGGCTGTGTTTCCTCCCAGCTCCCTGTGCATCCCCAGGTACCTCGTTGGCAGGACATCACCAGGAGCTGAACAGTCCTTGTCTCTGTGTGAGCACTGCTCTGCAATAACTGAAAGCGTTGATGTGTTATCACCACTGTTTTCATTAGAAATCTAAAACAAAGAATTGTGTCAGCCTCTGTGGTGGTCTTACTCATGTGAGCAGCCAAGCTCCACCACAACCACTCTCACACTCCTCCCACCTACCCCCCCCCCCCCCCAAAAAAAAAAAAAAAGGAAAGGGGAGAAAATACTACGAAAAGGGTAAAAGAGTTCAAGGTTTGAAATAAGGACAGGAAGTTCACTCAGACATTATTATCACAAGTAAAACAGACTTCATGCAGGGGGATTAAATAAATGTGTTACCTTTTACTAACAAGCTAGAGAAGTGAGAAACAAAGAAAAGAAACTAAAAACACCTTCCCCCCATCTACCCTTTTCCATCTCTTCCCCCCGAGTGCACAGGGGAATGGGGGCACTTTGTTTCTGTTGCTCCTTCGTGGTCACTCTCTGCCCTGCTCCACATGGGGTCCCACCCACTGGATGCTGTCCGTTTTGTTTTTTTTGCTTTTCCCTTTCTTAAATCTGTTCTCACAGATGCGCAAACAACATTGCTTTTGGCTCGGCTCTGACCAGTGGAAGGTCCCTTTGGAGCAGGCTGAAACTAGCTAACTGGCTTCTGGATTCTTGTTATAGAAGTCATCCCTGCAGCCCCCCCACTACCAAAGCCTTGCCACATAAACCCACTAAGGCCTCTATGAAGAAAACAAACTCTGTCCCAGACAAAACCATGACACTAATTTAGGAGTCCAAACTAAGATAGATACTGCCTCCTCTGAACACCCTTTATCATAAATAGAAAAAAAAAAAAAAAAAAAGATGTCCATGATAACTTAATTCCATGAAGTTAGGGCAGTTGAATTGCCTTGCGCTCCCCATCTCAATGGAGAGAGCAAAATGTAGGCAGCCTTTCTCTCCCTTTGGAGGTCATCAGAACTTCCTTTGGGAAGAACTTCCTTTGTTGACCACAAAAGTAGTCAAAGGTGACAGACCTCTAAAGACAGATACCTAAATTTGATCTTCCTTAGATCAAGTAGTCTCTGTCATAAATCTGTTCATATGTGAGAGAGTTCCAAATAAATTTTTTATTTCTTTTAGGACATTTTGTATAATTTTCTTATGTTGAGACTGGTTCAATGGGAAAACAGTTCTTGATTATTTATTTTTTTAGCATACTCTGCTTTCCTAAAGCATGCCCACCAAGGACTCCACATTTTTACCTATGCCAGTGACACAGCTACAGGTTCAAAAAAGGGGTCAGAATGTCTCTGACTGAGAAGTCCTGGGAGTGACATCCTGAACATTAATCTTGGGTGTTCTCAAGATAACTTGTTCAAATTTAGCACAGCGCTAAGTAAGGAAGACCATGACTTCTCTGTCACTGTTAGAAAGTGCTATTCTTCAGATAAATTGTCCTTGTCACAGAGTATTTCTGAAGTGCAGTTGGAATACACTTACAATTGGATGCAATTACCTCAGAAGTCAGGTACTTAGCAAATATTTCCCTTGGGAAGACACTCTGAGATTTACCTGTTTGCAATGAGAAACTAGACTCTAATTCTCTTCACCCTTGTACACATACTCACATGCATCCAGGTTAACACTCCAGTCCTTTTCATATCTATTTAATGTCAATTTTAACTGTTCAGGCAGTTGAAGCAACTGTCTTTATGGTTCCCTTACAATCTTGAAACTTAACAGCCAGCCTTAGTAGGCTGGAATTGTCTAACAGCCTGAGTTTTTGGACAAAGGTTTCATTTCTACTTTCAGCTGATACAAGTCAGAAACATTCTTTGCTGTCATTAAAATGTACAAAAACATACTCAGGATAGATGTGAACAGCCATGTGGCCATGTAGTTACTACCCTTGTCAGATTCCTAGCAGTGGTTTCTGTAATAAGTTGAGATCATGGACAGCCTCCATCTCTCAGTCTGCTAGATCCACACACTAAATTTATCCCAGTTTTTTATTTTCAGGAACAAAACATGGACTGAATCTTGGGTGGATTTTGCAGATGGTGCTATCTTTCTTTATAGCTGAGAGAGCATTTCTGCTAAATGATTCAGATACGTTGCCTCGAAGATCATTGAATGCCCTTATCTTTGCGGTATAAAGGGGATTAGCAGAGAATCGTACAGAAAGTGAGATAATTTTACTGCTTTGGAATAAAATTTCAGTATGTAACATTTTTTAGCTCTCACTTCTATCTCTGTCTGTGTCTCTCTTCTGTCTTCCTGTCTTTCTCTCTTTAAGTCTCTCATGGAAGTACATAGAAATTCATATATATTTTCCAGCTGATATTAAAGGAAGTTTCTAGTTCAGGTGTTTTCAAGCCATCAGATTATTTTAAAAATTATTTAATACAAATTGTAAAAAAGTTTGTTCTGGGAATTATTTTGGAATTTTGTAATTAACGCTTTTTCTTTTTCTTTTTTTTTTTTTTTTCCATGTAAAATAAAATAATGAGAAACTTGAGTATAATTTTTGGATTGGAGATATTTATCAAGACAAAATATTGCTCTCCAAAAATACTGCATTCAGTGAATTGATTTTTTTTTTTCAACCAGAAAACCTTTTCTTCAAAATGCCACCAGTAATTCTAGAGGTTTTTGCAGGCTGAGAAGAAAATGTTGCAGTAGACCCTGCTAAGATGATAACAATGCACCCCAGAAAAATTTCTGCTTTACTACGAATGTGATGAGATTGCCAATTCCTAACACACTGCTCCAAGAGGAACTGAGATTGCAAACCAACTACTGGAATTGAGATCTCACTTTTTGATCTAGCTGTTCTTTCTTGTATAAATTATAAGACTTATTTTTTATTTTTCTTGTTTGTTTACTAAGAGAAGAGGTTGTTGTATCAGTCTCATCTGCAAGCGGAAGAAAACTGTTTCTTCACATATATGTTGCAATCGTACTTCAACTGTTTTTTTTTTGTTTTTTTTGTTTGTTTGTTTTTTTTTTTTTTTTTTTTTTATTTCGTATGAGCAAAATTCTGTGCTGACTTTCCCATTTCTATAATGAATCTATAAATATTATAATAAATCATAGTTTAAGACCAAACCAGGAAAACAGCACTCTTTCTTGTACTTTCTGGTACAAATTGGAGGCAATGAAGTGTAGCTCATCTGACAACTTTGGTCATAATTGTAAGGGTATGTGTTTGCTCCTTTAAGGTGCCTAGTCAGGGATCTTTTTCCAAGGCAAAGAGAGATAATACGAAAGGGAGGAAGTGATGGAAGAAAGACTGGTCAATCACACTATGGATGAGGCTCTGTAAGTGTAGGATTTCTTATTCCAGGAAGGTTATCAGATCAAGAACTTTTAAGATGAGGACAATGACCAGAAACAAGCCTCCCAGTCACATTAATTGGTGGGCTAAAAATGTACAGGTGCCACTTCTAGGAAGGATGAACCTCACAACTGAGAAGTTGTGAACCAAGGGATCACAGATTGGAAGGGTACAGAAACTGCAGAGCTCTGCAACCCACAGGAGGTGTTCAAGGAGAAAGAGGACCAGAAGCAATGAAGAGGAGATAGGTATAAAAGGGTATAAACGGTCTGGTCATGTGTAAAACATGTCTGATCAAGTACATTTGTCTGCCCAAACCCTGCACCTGATCAATGCAGTCTGTCCTATCCTCTTTTCCTTTTTTTTTTTTTTTTTTTTTTTTTTTTTGTCATTATAGGCTTTCTTAACTGTTTCTTAGCATATTAACACTCTCTCCACACTCTCTGTCTCATGTGCATGTGCACAAAACGACTGTGTTCATGGTGCTGGTGGGGCGTATGTGTCTGTGAGAACAGAGAACATTGGTGCCACATGCTGGGCCAAGTCACAGAATCACAGAATCACAGAATCACAGAATAACTGTAGGGGTTGGAAGGGACATCGAAAAATGGGGGTGTCTCAGCACCAGTCACTGGTGGGACCAGCGACTGGTGCAGTACATGGGTGCAAATGGAATTGGTGCCAGCTACTAGAGTAAGACCAAGGCTGTAGGTCTGTGGACTGTGATACCAGGTAACTGGAGTGAGTTGGGGCCTTGCATCAGTTATTGGAGCAAATGGGGTCTTCTCTTCCCAGCCACCGGGATGGGAGCAGTGTGTGCTCCCAAACCAGTCACCCGGGCAGAATGGCACGAGTGAGGTGAATGAGGGCTCCATACCAGTGGCTGGAGCAGGGCTGTGGGTCACATCCTGTGTGCCTGGTGCCATCTGCTGGGGGCCAAATATCTGTATCTTTCCCAACCTGGTATGTGTGGGGGTATGTGTGTTTATTCTCCTGCAAACTTTAAGCTGGACTATCTGGCAAGTAGTGGGGAGACTTGGGTCTGGACCAGTGTATCAGGCAATCAGAGGTGTGTTCTGTTACACCCAGGGGGACGTGTAATTATGTGCATACGGGACAATTGTGTATATATGCATGTGTATTTGCAGCAACCTTCAAGTTGGACTAGTTGGTGAGCAGGAGATCTGTGATGTGGGTCAGAAGACCCAGGATCTGGGCAGGGGTGCTGGGCAGACAGGGTGCTGGGACTCAAAGGATCTATAGATGTTTGTGTACCTAGAACCTGATTGTACTTACCTGTACTCCTGTACCTGGATTGTACTTACAAACCTGATTGTGCTCTGTGTGTGCTTGCACTAGTGAACTTCTATCTCTACCAGACAGAGATGAGGAGTGGATCTGGCTGTTTGTGTCTGTGTTGAAGGCAGCCCTTTGCTCGGGCAGCCTGTGTGGCTGGACATATCAGTGTCCTGTCCCTGTGTGTGTGTCTCTGGGATATGCACTCAAATTTGAACCTAAAGAGGGGAAGGTGGCAGCTGTGTCCTACAGCCATCTTGTGTTATAGTTTCATCATGGATATTGTGACTTAAGTCTAGTTTTTAGATTTAACACTGCTTTATGCTCTTACCCATATCCTCCTTCCTTTCTTTCTTCCCTTTTTCCTTTATTTTTTTCTTCTCTAGTTAATCACAGTTCTGTATTAGAGCTCTGTCAGGCTCTTCTGAAGGCTTATTAGTTCAGATCTTCATCTTTCCTTTCTTCAACCTTTTACCTTTCTTAACGCTCAAGTAATGTTTAGGCTTGACGTTGCATCCAAGTGGCAGGGAGATCAAGTTTTCTGTTGGAGAGGACAAGGTTTCTAAAAGGGGATACATAATTACTTTGAAAACCACAATGCACTGTGAAAAAAACTTAATGGGTGACAGCTGGAGGGAAAGAAGTATTCAGTGTTTCAAAACTGCACTGCAGAGTAGCTCTGCAGCTTACACTGGACTCATGCTCTACATGTGAGTTTCTACTAATTTTTGAAAATGTGAAAAAAAAAAGTGGTTAAGTCTGTTGTGATTGTTTGGAGTTTTGGACTGAATATTCCCTGCACAGAAGGGGAAAAAGGAAACACGCTGAGTTCCTTTTTATAGGAAGTGAACTTTTTTGCAGAAGCAATCAAGCTGAGAGCTGTGTGGTTCAAAGGCAATTTGAGTCACTCACAAGGGGTTATCCTCAGTAGTGACTGAAGCATAGTGAAGAATCAACCTCTTAATGCATGGTCATGGGGAGAAAAATAGACACAGGGTAAAAAATTTAATGGTATCCAACTGATTAAAGAATACACATGCAATTAGAAAAATAAAAAAACCTAGGTTCCTAAGTACTGAGGCACTCTGAAAGTAAAAGAGATGTAGAATCCTAAGTTACTTATGGGCATTTGGAGAAGCACTTTTTGATGCTAAAAATACATCTTGTTCCGAGAAAATACTGGGGGAGTAGCCTTCATTTACCTTCCCCCATTGTGAATCCTAGGTGAATGGAGTTACACTCTTCTACATATGGTAGAGTGAGGAGCAGCTCTTTTCTCTGCATTTTGACTTGACATGTAGTTATTAAAATCTGGGTTTTCTTATTTTCTTTAACTTTTGTAAGCAATATGCTTATCCGGTCTCATTCTCATTCTTGCCTGTGTAAGTTCTATGGTACGGGTCTGTATAGTGTACATGGGTTTCCTTAACATCTTTTGGTGAACAGATTAAAAAGGAAAAACACATCTAAGACAACATCTGGATAGAGAGAAATACTGATCATGAAATGTATGACTTCACAAAGGAAATATTAAAATGGGTGATATAAGAAAATTTGGAGTATTTGTATTCAAATTAAAAATGAAGTTCTCTGCTTGTACAATTGATTAAATGAGGAGAAAAATCTTTAAATATTGTCCTAGGAGGAGACAAACTTTCCTTTCTTTAAGGAGTAAACCAAGATATATTAATCCATGGAGCAGAAAATAGTAGTGATAGAATCCAACCCAAAAACCTATCAGAAATTCTTAGACTTCCAGTATTTTGAATTAAATTTTAGATGATATTTTATATCTTTGTCTGCAAGAATATTGATGGTGAACTGTAGTCTGTTTTTGCAAAGTGCATGGGGAAAACTCTAAGCTATTAGAGGTCAGCCATTTTGGTATGCATATCTTATATTACAAGATCCACTTATCCATATCCTGTTTTTTATCCAATCAGGTAATAATTTGGAAATATGTCATATTTGAAATAGATAAAGCATGAATGTACTGCATTCAGGAATTTTACTGTTCAGACACTGACATTCATGATTTGTATTTGGACTTTGATCTATTCTGATAAATTTTAAATTAGTTTATACTTCCAACATGGTGACGAATCACCATGTGTATAGTAATAGATTGAAGAAAATCCCGCAGCTCTACCACCCCATCATTAGAAACAAAAAATCAAGGTGTTATGATGCCTTTCAATCAGAAGTGAAGCTACTGTACAACATTTTTAGAAAAAATGAAACATCCTGTGTTGCAAATAGTATTCATACTACCATATAAATTATTAATAACTGAGACTTCCCTTTACTGTTACCAGTGGAGATTGTAGACATTGCTTTAAAAATGAAGTAAGAGTTGATCCAGCATCACACTGTTAAAGTGTACGCTCTAGGCTAACGAGCCCAAAGAGCTTCAAACATAAACCAGCAGTACCGAAATGTATTCATCTCTAGGGACTCCAGCACACATTCAAATTACCTCAGCATAGCAATTTATCATATACCAGGTTGCAAGTACCTGTCCTTATATGCGGTACGATGAGTGCTTTGTAATGCAGTTTGCCTTCACCTTTTTCTTGTTGGTAGCTTATTTAACTTGAATGACCTCTCATTTGCCATGGCCTGGGAGTGCACATGGTGAGTGTTACAGCTGCCCTGTAATGTGACAAACTGTGATGGATTTAATTATAAATTTGAGTTCTAGAAGACAAGCTAGTTAACTACAAAGTTACCCAGGGTAACTGTGAAGGACATACCTGTCCATAAGGATGGATTTGTAAAGAAACTACTCTAGACTTTCAAAATTTACTTAGTTTCTTAATACATAACACTTTCAGGTTTTGATCACGATGTGAACAGAGGTGCCAAAATTTCAGAAGAAATTTCATACCTGAATTCCAGGTCAGGTTTACACATCTGTTTAAAAGTTGAAAGACTTTCTGTATTACTATGAACCCTGTCTTTTCAGTGTCACTATCAGCAAAGTTCTGCAACTCCCTTTTCCTCATAATTATGGAGGGCAATAAGAGTGCTATTAGAAGAGTCCCTGAAGTCATAAATAGCAAAAAAGCAAAGAAGTCTGAAAAAATGGCAACATAAGCAATTGAAAACAGTATGTGGTGTGAACAGAACACAAATGTCAGACTGCGCAACTTTAAGCTGTGCTAAAAAACAAACAAATGAACAAACAAACAAAAGAACAAACAAACAAAAAAATAGAACTCACCAGGAAAATGCACTTATTGTGCAGATACTGCATTTGGAAAGACCTTCCAACATCAGGAAAAAAAAAATCACACTGATTTAAGAAAAACAAATTCTACAATTGTCCGTGCTTTGCAAGCACATTCACTCCTGTATATACATTCTATTGATGTGGTTGACTGACTGCTATCATAGGCACTAAGTTATGGTGGTGGGGTGTGTATTATACAACAACAGAAAAAAGATGGAGGGTTAGTTCATTTTAAATTACCAGCACTAGCATTCAGGAAGCAATAATCATTTGGGCTGGTACTGCAAAGCCCAAGGGCACAGTTGAGTATAGCATAACTCATCACCAGAAAAAAATAAAAAAAGAAAAAAGAAAGAAAAAAAAAAAAAAAGCTGAAAAAAGCTGTATCTTGCCACAGGAGACGCCTTTACCTCCCAGTCTGTCTGTTCAACAGTTAATGCTGAGACAGCAGTATGAGCAGATTATATACTACAAGAGCTGTAGAAATAATTTCCAATGAAACAGTGTTTCTTTGGAAATTATGGATTGGTTAAGTCTAAAACATTTCACTGAAAACCTCCTGAGCTTTAAGTGAGCAAATCTTCACTGAAACACTGCCTGGTATATTATTCCTCATGTAACAAGTCTGGGGGAGATAATGCTAAACACCGTCTGAAGTTTCAGTGTTTTTGTCTGTATCTGACAGTGTATCATTTATTTTTGGGAGAACAAAATTGATTTTGTCTATAAACCTAGTTTTTGCCACAGAGCCTGGAATGTCTGATTCCTCATTTCTAGTCAGTCAGCTGCAGGCTTTCCCTTTAACTTTGGACAATGAGAGCATCTAGTTAGGCACTGGAATGGGTTGCCCAGGGAGGTGGTGGAGTCACCATCCCTGGGGGTGTTTAAGGAAAGGTTGGACGTGGTGCTTAGGGACATGGTTTAGTGGGTGACATTGGCTGGATGATGGTTGGACCAGATGATCTTGGAGGTCTTTTCCAATCTTTATGATTATCTGACTCTATGATTCTATGATAAGTGTGCCCTGTGTGATATGCACTGTCTAGCAGTGCAGGCTCAAGAGGAAGATTTTCAGCAAGCAGCCACTAAAGAAAGTCAAAATTGGAAGAACCCAGGACTTGCAGCTTTACCCAGATCACAGCTCTGGGCCAGAGTAAGTAAGCTCTTGAAAGATCAATGGAACAACAATAATTTCAGACAGACCCCTGAGGATTCAGCATTTAAGACAAAGGCATTCATGTTTGGAGGTATGTCTGCATCCTGGGTAACAGATCTGTGAGACAGAACACTGGCTTTTCTAGAGATTGATGCACTTTCACACTCACACTTCTTTCACTTCTTTAACACCACATCTAGTTGCTCACCTTTAAAAACATTCAGCAACAGAGCAAGAAAATACCTGAATTCCCTAGAAAAGAAAAATAAAGCAAGCTGTTTTATTTATTTATTTATTTATTTATTTATTTTCACTCAGCTGCACTGGTCAAATGTTTTCCGCAGGGCAATAAGTATTCCATCTCAGCCTCCATGTAGCTCTCCTCCTTCACAGAGTTAAAATTCTTCTGTCAAACTTAAGTTACAGGCATAGCTCTGTCTTTATCTGGTTCTGTCTACACAGGAGTTTTGTACTGAGATTGATTAGTTTAGAAACAGATCAGGTTAAATCAAGTAAATCCCATTATATTGAACCTAAAGGACTTTTGTTTTCCAAAACCAATGCGGTCCTTTTCCTTATCATGATTTTAGTATTGCCTAACTTCAACTATATAAAATAACAATGTAGACAAGTAATGTAAAGACACTTTCTAGTGTCTGTAGCTGGCAGGAACAGATGGACATCACGATACCACCAGATCACAGAATCATAGAATCATCTGCTTTTGTTAGACAGTTTGTTGTTGTTGTTGTTTTGGGGGTGGGGACAGTGGAGGAGGTGGGCATGGGACAAATCTGTTCTGATAGCCTTCATTATTAAATTGCAGATAGCTTTGACTAGATTAGATGGCTAGTTTAGACTAGTAGATTGTTCTTTTAAATGTCTTAGAACTATCTTTAAGGTCTTTTTCTCTTTGTTTTACAATTTAATCTATCACAGAATATTAATAAGTTCATTGAACATTCAAGAAGCAAAGTAATATGCAGTACTAAGCAGAGGACCATGTTGAGGAACCAGCTCCCACTATGCTCTGTCTAAGCCCTGCTGTGAGGACTGCTGGGGAGCTTCCTTGGTGTGTTGTCTTTGCATTATTACTCTGCCCAGGGCTGAGAACAATTCCTGGACAATTTTCTGCTGAACACACAGCTGGAAAGACAATTTTCATGCCATATGAGTTTGTTTTTCCAAGGTATTTCATTAATTTTGTGTTGTTTCATGCACTATCACTTCTGTGCAGCTTGTATCAATTATGGCAATTCACAAGCAAAGCTCACTGCAGTTCCAGGCAGGACATGTGTTCTTACAAGAGATTTAGAGGGGTGTTCTCTGACAGATTGTAGTCCCCTGTTGACATCACAGAGATTTAAAGTTAAATAGAGATGTAACATGAATTATGGAAATGAATACAATTGTTGAACAGCTTCCTTTTTATAGCAAGGTATTGTGTCATATTTATTTTTTGCTTGAAATTCTGTTGGAGCATAGTCCTCTTACAAAGGAGTATATTCTTCAGCAAATGTTGTTGTCTGAGAATTTTGGAGTCTCAGCAAGAACGAAGCAGTGGCCCCTTTTGCCTTCATTTTATGTGTTGTAGGAAAATAAATATAATGCATAATAGAACATAGATCATTATTCTCTTTAAAGGTTCATTATGGAGTGTAACAGTCACCACTGTATCAATAATGTCCAGTTCCTTCCCAGGACTAAGCATTGCACAGAATCTAAGATTATTGTGAATGATAAAACAAAATACTTCTTATGGGTTATTTAAACAACTCTTTTATTTAATAGAAAGGGGACTTCTGAATGTTTGAAAACTTTCCAAAAACAAACAAATATGTATACACTTTTTTTTTTTTGATATAGGAAAAGGATCAGGAAACCTATCAATCAATAATACAATTTGCCATTTCTATGAATAAACCTTTTCTTAATGACTTTCCCCACCTTGTGCTGACAGGGAGCCTGGAAAGTGCTGCAAAACTGTAAAGATAAGAAATACATTGTTTCAATGTTCTAAATGATAATGATGAAAATAACTCAGACTGACAGAAGATAGAACCCCTAATGCAAACTAGGGCATTCTATAACTACGATAATTTTTCTTACAAACTCTTGCTTTGGTGTCAGTGTAGGAAGGGAGAATATACAAGCAGCTAAATCTCTGTAGAATACAGTGGTTTAACAATGTTTTGCCAATGTTGAACGTGTGGTTAAAAACAGAATTGTTGGCTCTGCATGGGATTCTTGAGAATTCTTACAGTTGATGGCAAATCTTTATGCAAGGAAAATTACAGTGATGAGTTGGATTTTGGTAAGAGAGTAGCAGTTGGGTGCTTTGCCATGCTAGGGCACTGCAGAGAAAATATGTATATCAGGCAGAATGAATCCTGGCTTCTTTAGGATCAGCTATTGAGTTCCCCTTAGGGGTGAGCACAGTAGTAACATGCTTTTAAAGGGGATTATCATGCATCTAAACAAAAAGTATGAAGAGGCAGAATGAGCCTCTTAAAATGAGCCTGGGTTAAAATTGCCATATAAACACAGATTAAGGCTTTTGTTTTTGTTGCTTTTTGTTGCTTTTTGTTGCTTTTTTTTTTTTTTTTCTTCTGTTTCGTTATTATTTTGGGGTTTGGGTTGTTTTGTTTTGTTTTGTTTTTGACAGAATCCTAACAAAAAACAAAAAATAAACAAACAAACAAAAATGAAACACTATTTATATGGATCTTGAACATTTTGTAAAATTACAAATAACAAACAAGCAAATAAACAAACAAAAAACACATAATCTGTAAATTCCCTAAATACTAAATAGAGCATACCATCTGGGAAAGTTCAGTGGAACACACAGACATGATAATAATCAAGAGAGAATTTAAAATTAATTGTAGACTCACAGTACTATTGAAAACTATTTTTTTTTTAATATTTTTTTATTTATTTTTTTTTCTTCTTTCATAGATAAATAGACCTATTTTGTGCCCTATTCAAAGAGCTGGACACGTTTTTTAATCAATGGTAATTTGGTCCCACAAACGAATTTTAGAAGTATATAAAATACAATTACAGTCATGTTTAAAATCTTGTCAGTATACTTCATTTTAATATATTGTTTTGGAAATAAGCCTCCAAACTTGTCATTTGTACAGCTGTAATGTAATTCTTTTTTGGGTTGATTTTTTATTTTTACTTTTTAACTGAAAGAAAACAGGTTTTCTATCTTCCAGAGGTAAATGAATCAAATGTTTCAGACTTATCCAGCAGTTTATTTTTGTTTATTTCATTTCAAAAGGATGTGAATAAACTACTTTCCCCCACTCAAAATGATATATACACTGTATTTCATTTTGGGCCAAGTCAATTTATTTTTTCATGATATTTCAGCTGCCAGAGTTCTCAGACATGTCTGCCCTTGGACGAGAGTCCCCTCATTTTTCAAGGACCTAGACCTGTGAAAAATCTAGGCAAATTCCAGTGAAACGCTGCCATCAGCTCAGCAGAAGTTAGCTAAACTCAAATTGTTTTGCATTAAAACATCAGGCAAAATAATTATTTCACCACATTTGGAACTACCCTTTAATACCAGTTGTTACAAGAGATGCATGACTGTAAATTGTTCTCACTTACAGCAAGGAAGAAGACCAGCATGAGTTTTTGTTTAGGATTAAGGAAATTAAGTGTTGCCTGAAGTCCCTGTTGCACCCATTTTCTCTGCTCTTTTGTGACTATGGGCTAGTAACTCATCTAAACAAGTTTTCATGGCTGAAAAAACAGCATCACAGGAATCATTAGTTAATTAACTGGAGTGAGCTCTCTGACCCTAGCAGAAAACATGGCTATTTTTCATTAAAAAATGAAAAGTGATCAATGTTCTTTGCATGCTGCAGCAGGGGGACACAAAAAATGTTATTAAGCCTCATTGATACTTTTGTCTATTTTTCCCATTTATGACAACATAGCTTATGGATCTGGTATTAGAAAAAGGATGTAGTGTCACTTGAATTAACAGACTTTTATCCTTCTCAAACGTTAATGCATTTCCCCCATTGTGAAACAGTCCTGCCTAAGTAATGTGACTACTACAGAAATACAACCATGTAAAACAGTATTTGTTTTTTAGCTAAAATGTAATCAGATAATAGGTTTGACATGCGCTGCATTAGTTATCTACATGATAAATATATTCCTCTCTAAATGTAAAAAATGACACAAACCAAATAATTTTTCAGTAGTTTATTTGACAGCTTGTTTAAGTCAGTTTTACTGTTGATAGCCTCCCCTTTTGTCTCTCTCACATTGCAGCCAGCAAAGACACTAAAAGGAAAATGCACTAAAGAAGCTATGACTTAAACAGCAGTACTCACATCTGCTAAATATGAGGTCCCTGTGAGTCTTGCTGTAAAGGTGAAATGGGTTCAAGAGATCTTGACTTCATTTCTATTAGCACCACAGACTCTTACTCAATATGCCCTGTATTCTCAGTGTGACAGGAATATAATAATATAATAATATAATGTCCCCTCAGACAGATCTTGAGTGACAGCAGCAAAGGTGGATTAAAAATTAAAAAATTTACTACATAAACACATGGTAAAGCTATACTAAATTTCCTGCTGTTCTGAGAGCTAATTATTCACACTCCTAAATGTGAATAAAGTAGCCAAAAAACACCGTTTTATTTAAGGAAGTAAAGAAAACTCTTAAAACACAGATGAACGTGGTAAGAGTAACCTATTCTTGAAGCATAATGCACTATTTTAAATATCATCTAGAGAAAATCTTAGCTTTTATCTTGTACCTAATGTCACTGTCTGCCTTGTTTCCTGCTTCCACAAGCAATGACTTGCACTTCACAACCACTTTACAAGCTGATCGAGGTAACTTTGGTAGCTTCGTTTGCAATTTTCAGCTATTAGAAAAGCTGGTACAGTGGTGCAGATTAACCACAGTCTCTTTAGCTCACAGAAAAATCTTATACAGCATCTTCTGTCTCTCATAAAGGTTGCATCTGGTCTTCTGCCTTCTTCCTATTTCCCAGTCTTTAGACCTTGTACTTCAGTTCTGGAAGAAAAAAACATCAGTTTTATGAGGACTCTCCATGGGCACATTCAGAATTGCCTAATACACTTCTTTATTACAAACCTTTAACTTTGTTGTAAAGTAACTTCTTTTTACACCAAAGGGCCTCAGTAATTACACCTCTCCGCATGCAATGAAACATGTTGTAGGGCCTGCTCATCAGTCACCTTTATCTTTCTCCTTCACTCCACCAGTGTTAACAGAATGACCTTCCCTATCTGCACATCCTTCCTCCTTGATTTCCAGGTGAAAGAATGTGTGAGCTTTACTTTCTCTTTAGGCCTCAGCATCCACAGGGTATGTACACCTGTGGGGCAAATAGTATAAGAAGGGAGCAATGTGGGGATGCAACAGGAATAATGGAGTTATGTCCTCAATATGAGAGATGAAGTTAGGCGCTCGGTAAGAGAGATGAAGTTATGTCATCAATATAGAAATAGCAGTTACTGATCCTAAAAGAACCCTTGTGTCCATGTGGTCATTATGCCACATATCATTGTAATTCATGTTTCTCTTTGACTACAATGAATGTACAATCAGCTTAGAATAAAAATAGCTCTCCTCAGCTCTGGGCCTTTCACAAGACACAAGCTGATGCTGATCAACCTTTAGGTTTTTCACAATGGCCAATAGTTAAGGCATTTTGATGTTCTTAAAAAAAAAAAAAAAAATAATTATTTGTTTATTAATTTTGAAAGGTACTGAACGATTCCTTCCCTATCTTTTCTTTCAGGTAAATGTTGATAGCTGCCTGCACCACTGCAGCATCATTGATTTTAAAATCCTCAGAAAATGCAAGAAGCAAGTCATTTTTGCTTCCAAAAGAGTCAGGGCATACCTAGTTCCAACAGTCAGTTAGGAAGAGCTGCAAAAGGTCCTGGTATCTAAAGGGGTTCAGGATGAATGTTGCCAGTTTGGGGAGAATTGGTCACCCTAATGTAATGTGGGAATGAGGACTTAGACTAAATTAGAGAGGAAGTTTAAAGGTTTACCTTCACTATGAAGTTAGAGGAAGTAAATAGAAGCATAATTTGAGTGGAAATTTTTGGATTTTTGGACAAATCAAGAGGCTTTGTTATGGAGTTAGGAGAAGCACTGAGTTCAGTGAAAAGTGGGGAGCTCTGAGCTAATGGGTTTTGGGACAATCTAAGGAGGTTAGGAGAACAGGGTAGTAAGAGGGCACCAAATGCCATCTCATTTGTTGAGCTTTTTCAGTTATGCAGAGCAATAATCTCAGAGCACAGCTCAAGCTCTCCTCCCCAGGAAGGGATTGAGAGTACCTTCATGTCCTCCTCACATTCTTTTTAACTCAGAAAAATGATTGCACCTTCAGAACTTGATTTCTCTGCACCTTAATTCCAATTATTTGATTTTTTTGTTTGTTTTGTGTTTTTTGTTTGTTTGTATTTGTTTTTTTTTTTTTTTTTCTTGTTAACACCACTAGCTTTTTGGGCTGATCATGATCTGTGCTGTGAAATGTACAGAACTTGGTATAACATTTCCATATTAACCAAGTATATATAATTTAATTTGTTTTTTTGCATACACAATTTGATGTTAATGTTTAACCTGTTTGTAAGTTGTTTTATTCTACATCCTCTTTCTAAAACCCATCCTATTTCCAGACACTCTATTACATCCCTTATACATTTTATTTGTCTTATTTTCACTTTTTTTTTCTGCCTCATGTATTAAATATTGAGGCCTGTGTATCATTCATAATTATGTATCTCTGCTTCTCCACTTCCTGAATATGAAATGAACCTGCCTGGGTACATCCCAGTGGTAAAGTCTAAAGGACACACAGGAGGAGAATGCAGAAGTCATCCTTCTAAATGTTCTGTTTCAATCAGTAAACCCCAGAAGAACCAAATAAAAGGAGTCTGCACTTACTACTTTGTAACAGCTGATTGTTGATGGTATGGGATGCCAGAAAATAAAAATATATACATATATATTACTTATAAAGTTTGAGGTTTATGGAAATTGTTTATATTCATTTTATTCATTTGTGCAATGCAAGAAAGTTTATTTGTTTGTTTTGTTTTTAATCAGAAATTAATTTGAATATTCTGTCCCCAACTAGCTAATAAATATTGGAAATGACTGGGATTCCTATGGACCTTAGACAACCCATATTCAAGTTCTTGCTTGTGCCTAATCATCAGAGCTTTCTGGGTCTGCTCTAATCACAAAAGTAGAAAAATAGCTTAAATTTTTTTTTTGTTGGTGAGAAATCATCTTTTCATACAGCAGGACTGAGCACCACATAGCACATTAAATCTCTAAGTTCAAATCCCACAATCAAGTCAGAAGAGCAAAGATTTAAATTTCATCCTCCTCCATGCTAAGAGAAATCCTTAACTATTAAGGTAATGCCACTTTGAGAAAAAATACCTTTTCTTACACTCCACAAAACATATTTGTGACTGAAGTTACATTTTCAACACAAGTTTTTCTAACCAAACTGTTTTTATTTTGGGTTATCCTTCCAAGAAACCCTAATACATCTTTAAGTATTACAAAGCAAAGGAAATGCTTTCTGGATTTTTTTTTTATTATTATTATTTTATTTTTTTTCCAACTCTCAGGCAGTTGCAGTGTATATCTGTGTCCTGGTTTCAGTTAGAACAGAGTTGGTGTTTAGCTGCCGGCCGGGTTAAACCACAACAATCTGCAACTAGCTGCTGCTTGACTACGTGAAAATAAAAAATCGCTGCTATAGTGATTGAGGTCCCGCTCCTGGGAAAATCAAAACTCTGATCACAGCACTTTTTCATATAATTTCTTGCATTTTTCTTCTCTGTGAATACATTTACATGTCTAAACTGAAGCATGCAAAAATCCAGGATATTTCATTATTAAAATGTTGGATCTATTTCAGTATCATCGGGTAAATTATTTTCAAAATGCTGTAACACATGTACTGGCAGCTGCCGTTATTATGATGTTCAACACAGAATAACTTTTAGAAGGAAATATTTTTTTTTCCTACTTCAGGGAGGATTTATTTCTAAAAGATATAAACCTAAGATGCTTGACATGACATAAATAGTAAGTACTTGATTTTAACTAAAATAAGCTGATTTATGGCACCCTGGCAATGGTTAGGAGCATGTGTGTGATTTGGGGTGATATAATTTATTTAATATGCATTTCATTGGTATAAAGTGGCATTAAGGTGAAACAAGAAAAAAAAGCTTTGATGTAACAAAAGTAAAAATATATGAAAATGTAAGATTCCAATGTATTAATAGAGAATTCTATGTTGTTGTTTCAAGTTATAAACAGATTATTTTGTCTTTGTTCCCTGTGGAAAACAACTTTATATTTGGTAGAACAGGGAAATATCTAAGGAATAAAATCGTTAAAACTAGAGCTATTCAAAACATGGACTATTTCTTATTAGGAAATTTTATTTCATCGATATCAGTATATTGCATGGCTCAGAAACCCAACTGTATCAGAAGAGGATTCTGAAAGTTTTGATTGGAAATGTGTTACATAAAGGTGAGAGTTGTACTTACTTCACTGCTGAACAATTCATCTGTTTTAAAAGTCACTGTCATACTATCATATCTGATGTAACATTTTGATTTACCTTAAAAAAATGTTTTTCAAACATTCCTTTATTGGTAATTAAAAATAATTTATTTATTTTGGTAAAATGTTGATATTTCCTTGTAAATGTAAACACTAAAATTCAGTCTGTGAATGTTTGCATAGTTATCTGGTTACATATCCTATAATATTTATTGTGAGATGCAATGCAAATGACGGACTACAGAAAATGAAATATACCCTGCATTTAGAGTGCAATTTCTTTGGAGATAGGCACATAGCTTCTTACACAGTATAAGAAAAGATTTAGTTGGAGAAAGCTAGAGCTAGATTGTCTCAAGACATTCTGATCCAATATGTTGTTGAAGAGCAAGCTATTTGGAAGCTCCATCTGTGGGAAAGGAAAATGGTCTCTCAGCTTCATTCTTTATCCTGAGTGGATAAAATTTCAGAGTTACATAAATGCATTTAAACCTTCTCAGGAATCCAAAGCTCAATTGCTTTCCAAAAGATAAATGAAAACTGTTATTAATCCAATGAACTGTGCTTGAAAGGAGACGACAAGGTTGCTGTTTTGAATTTGAAACATATCTGCCAGAAAAGCCATAGACTCTCTCTTATTCCTTGGAAATTTCCTGATGGCTGGAACACCCGGTGCCAAAGAAGGTAAGGATTTTAGACCTTCCTTAGCTGAAAGGAAAAGGGAATATCTCCCATGAAGATATCCAAATCTGATCTGCAGAAGAATAGTCTAATACACCAATTCAGGTTCTTCTTTGGCAATGCCCTCATCTGAAAGGGTAAAAAATAATATTTTGGAGGTCTTCACAGTCCAGTAAGAAGGAAAAAAAAAAAAGTTGTGGAATAAATAAATGGATAGTTAAACAGTGTAACGTTGTAATAACGTTGTAATAATGTGTTGTTTCCTAATTGGTAGGTTTCCAATGTTGACTAGCATCTGACTTTTTATAGTCTAATCATCACAGTATGAGTTTTATTTGCTATTTTTAATTGTCCTTCATAAAATGAGTCTCTGTTTTCATCATGCATGCTGTTTATTATATGCATTTTTAAGTGTTCTTTTAAATGACAAATATATTTTTAGTTAGTGTGATTTGTGTATTGTCTGGCAGTAGTATAAAATGTTACATTTGAGAAGCTCTAGGATAAGAAAGTGCGATTTAATGGTATTTCTTTATTTTCAAAGAAAATTTAAAGGTTTCTTTATATACATAATTTCTTTGTACTAATAAGTTCTTGTTATAGTCCAGACTGTCACTGCTGTACGGACACAATGTAAGAACGCAGCATCTGTTTCAAAGAGTTTAATATCAAAGCAATGTCTTAGTTACTAAATTAAACAATAACAGCTTATTGAGTTGCATATATTTGTCCACATTTTCCTTGTTGCTTTACAGTGTGGCATAAATGAGGCCTTGATCCCACACTCTTACACACCTGCACAATGTTACTGGCTAATTCAGACAATCTATTAAAATTCACAAAGTTAAGCAGCAGCTGTGTAAGTATTTGCAGGGTCAGGGCCTTGTAGTTTAAATCTTTACTACATGTGTATGCAGAACCTAGCAATAGGGGGCCTTGAAGTCTCATTTGCATCTTCTTGGCAGAAACCTAGGAACAATCCTTTTGTAATACTCCAAACTCTATACATGAAAACCTTTGAGAAAAAGGAAGAAAAAAAAAAAAAAAAAAGAGTGATACAAGCCTGCCTGGAAATATAACATTTTTACAGGCAACCTACATGAAAACTGCTTCAAAAGGTGTTTTCAAGTGGCAATGTTCTTATGCTCTGTCATTTAAAATATATTGTTATTTCTTAGGTTGGTAATTGCCATTTGGAAATTTTGAATTCTCCTTGTTGTAACAAGGAGTAACAAACACCTGGCTCTGAAGAAGACAGTGTGGGAAGTTACTTAATTGTTGTTGCCCTGAAATCTCAAACACTTAACATTTCTGTAAAGGTGATACTGATAATTTAGCTTTTCCTTTTCCATCTTTTCTCTACCAGAACTTATTATTTTAACAAAACTTTTGTGCATAGAGTGAATGACATTTTGGTGGGTTTGTAGTAAATTTTGCTAGATGAATCACTTGATGTAAAAATAGGATGAAAGTAAACATAAACTACCAGGTCATGAATTTAAATGTTGCTAACAAGGATGTATACTAAGTATTCATCAAGAGTCAGGAAAATTCTATGTGAACAGTAGATTTGCTAAAATTTGGCATCGTGTGAAAGCTTGGAGAATTCAATGTAAATTCATAAATACTATTAGCAAAAATTTTTATTTATATAAAATTTATGTTTATATATATATAAGCATATAACATTATAAATGATTATCTTATGATATGTATGATTTTCAAGAAAATATTTCTAATCAATTATTTCAGAGATTAAGGCACTTGTTTGGCATATTGGAGTTGCAAATTCCCTGTTTGCAAAGATTTCAACCTATACTGGTTACTCTGACCATGACTATAAATAGTGAAAGAACTTCTAAATTAAGAACCTAAGAAATTCCAACATTGTGAATGAAGAATATCCACTTGAAAGATTCAAGAAATTTAGTCAAATCTGTGAAGAGGAAAATAATAGGTTCATGCTTTAGACAGTCTAAAGCAGTCTGATGATGGCTTTGCAGCTCTCCTCTTGGAACTCTTCCAGTTCACAAAGAATACTTAAAGAGCTATTATAGCAACTGTTTCACCTGTTAGTACATGATAGTAACCTGAAAAATGGGATTTTTAAGTCCTGATGACTGTCCCAGTGGATAGGAATGTCATCAGGAAGAACATAAACCTGAATCTGAGTCATAAATCTCTGAAGTTATCATTTAATATCCTGGATATTATGGACTACTTTCCAAAAACATCATGTTTTAGGTCAGGGGAAATAATCCTCTCAGAGGCCCCATTATCTTTTCTGAGATAGACCTACACTGAACAGATTGTATATACGACTCCTGGAGTAACCTGATAACACCAGGCTCAAGGTTTTTTGTACTTCCTCTCCTACAAGATTTGGGTACATGCATGACTCTGTTCTCCAGCCAAGCACTAAATACTGTATTGTTTTCAAGCCTTATGAACTTCAACGTCCACATGCAGCTGTAGTTGTGCAGCTAGTGAGGCAGCTACTTTTGGGTAGACCTGTGCGGTGTCAAGAGTTGGACTTGCTGATCCTTAAGGGTCCCTTCCAACTCAGGATATTCTATGATTCTATGATTCTACCTTATTATCTTGGAATCCAGAACTTTATTTCCCCTGCCTGCCTTACAAAGTGTGAAAACCAAAATAATTTGTATTAAATAGAACAACCTGTGTCCAAAGTTGCAGGAATTTTATTCCATTCTTCCATTTGGCAAGAAAAAATGAAAAAAAGAATTGTTATATTTGTGCATAACCTATTCATCAATGGGGGCTACAAGTACAAAGGTGAGGATGATCTCTAGATCCCCTTGAATCCCTCCCCATCTCAACAGCTTTCCATTTCTCATTCATTTCTTTCCCTTTGTTGTTTCTAACCCCTACTTTTTTTTTTTTTTTTTTTCAGTCTAATTACATTTACGGGGAAAAATAAACAAAACAAAACAAACTCTGAAATTTAGATAAGAAGTAAAATAATATTTACAGAAAGTATAGAAACTTCTGTTTGAAGATTTCTTCCTAGATGTTTCTCTTCCTCTCCATTCTTTCTCAGTAGAAGTTTATTGAAGTTAATTGCTTCTCTCCATAAAATCATAGAATCAACTAGGTTGGAAGGGACTTTCAAGATCATCAAGTCCAACCATCAACCTGACCTACTGAGTTCCATCACTAAATCAAGTCCCTTAGTGCTATGTCACACATCCTTTAAATGCCAGTTTGTCTTTGATCCAATTTGTTCCAATACAGCTTCTGTCTAGTGTCAACTGTGATCTTGTGGGCTGTGCTATGCTCTTCTTGGTCACATCTTTGGCTTCATCCCTTGCCTTTTGGGAAGCCATGCTGCCTTCCACAACTCTGTTTCATGAGGCTCAGTTACTCCTGTTGATCTCAGACTTCTGGAGATCTAGAATAACCTCAACAGAATCCCTGGCATTACCAGTGTAAAAGTGACAAGAGATTCAAATCTGGCATGGTGATTCATTTCCTTGCCATTCACAGGATCACCTAGAACACGTTGCACAGGATGGCATCCAGGCAGGTTTTGAATATCTCTAGAGAAGGAGACTCCACAGCCTCTCTGGGCATCTGTTCATGAATGTATCTTTTTCCTTTCCAATTTTGTCACGGGCTTTATTTTTGTGGTTAGTGTGTGACTATTCAAATACTCAGCGTAGTCCATAACTTAGTATTATTCTGGTAAATAGCAATCTGTTCCAGCTACTGAAAAAGCATATACCTTTCCCTTGTTCAATCAAATGCATATGTTATATGAAATAATCCAGTTTGCTATTTTATGTTTGCTCTGGGCATAAAACATTTTTAATAGAAGATTTAGCAATCTGAATCCTCTAGGAGGATACACTAGCTAAGAAAGAAACATAAAGAGAAAATAATTTAAAAAAGGATAAAATCTTACTATGAGATAAAATGAAGTAAGTATGTTGATTTAAATTCTCAACTTGTAGGTATTCTAACTGCTCTTAGGCTCTTTGCAATAAGATGTTTCTTAGGACTAATGAGGAGAGAAGCATCACACATATCTCCATACTTCTGTGATCGTTTGTTTCTATCTTTACAGAATTAATTACAAGATGAGTGGACTGTGATGGAGAAAATCATATAAGATGCACTTAATATTGCTTGTGGTTTAAATCTATGCAAGTCAGTTTGCCATCAGCTTTATCTTCTGATTTGCAGAACAAAATACTTTGAAGCTTGACCTTTTTACTGTATTTTCTTTCTTATAATTGATAGACATTTTGATATATATATATATTCTCTCCCTTTAAGCTGTACCTATAGTTAGAACAGGGAATGAAACATTGTATTTTACTCCTTGTAGGAAAACTGACACTTCAGCTTTTTGTTTCAATCCCAAATCAAAATGGAATTTGGAATGTTCACTGCTTCCCATAAAAGTTCCTTAGAAAATGGCTCAGAAATATAGATATTATTTATATATTTCAAAGCTAAATAAAATTTCCCCCAAATTGAAAATTTTCATTTAGCTTTGCTGAAAGATGTGCTTTTTGCTGAGTCACTGTTAGGGCATCACAGGAGCCTGTGTGGTTCCATATGGACCAGGTCATGGGCATCAGGCACCTTCATAGGGATGTGAATGCGTTGAGGCTAGGTCAGACCATCAGCGCACTGGTTGGGGTCAGGATCTGGACCTGGGTTCAGACAAGGCTCTGGAATGGCTTGGCAGTGCCATGGGGACACAGACAGGCCAAAGCTGGGCCAGGGCATCAGCCTGTGGATCTGCACATAGATCAATTACTTCTTAAGTCAATGTAGAGGTAATTCTAACCTAAGACACACAGATCTTCTATTACAGCTCTTTTATTCTGCTTTACTAACCTACGTGTTTTAATACAGACTCATAGTCAATGTTAAAGGTACTACTCAGAATTCTCTTTAGCAACCACCAAAGCATAATACCCCCAACTGATACTGCTTAGTTACATTGCTCTTTGCATTTTAATAGTAATAGTAGTTCTACCTTTCAGATGCAGTGGACTATGTTTACATTCCTCAACTTCTCATTTATATGTTAATAACACTCAAATGCATTCATTCGATTAGCATCTTTTTCTTATTATTTTTATAGTGAATGTAGGTAAAGTTAGTTTATCACATAATTCCATTCTACTTTTGTTTGCTTGTTTGTTTTTCACTTTTTGACCACTCTTGTTTATGGTAATATTATAATTAAATATATTGGAAAAAAGTAAGATTATGGAAATGGAACAAGTGATAAATCATTGATCACAATCACATTTTATCACAAAGATAAATCATTGATCTATAGAGAAATCATAAGAGGGTATCAGAAGAACAGGATTTTTGGAATACTAAAAACAGTACAGAATGCTATTGTACAGAGTGTGATGTTATCTACTTGGAAACTAGTAATAAGAATTTCTGCTATAGATGGTGATGTGTTCATTGTAAATTAGAGAGGAAGAAATTCATGTGTTATAGAGAGTTAATTGCATTGTATTCATGGAAGAGACAAGTAAAATGCAAGAGGACCTCTGCCTAGTTATTGCCATTATAGATTAAGAGAGAATTATAGAGAATGTGAGTGGCAAGTGAGGCTGCAAGAATAACTGGTTGAGAAATGAGGTGTGATCACTGGGCTCACTGATCAGGTCTTTCGCTAAGGCTAGCTGAACGTAATTACAAATGAAGATGTGTCTGATCATGGCATCTTTGTTGTACTTCAGATGACTCTGTAATAAGCTGTGTAGCTGCCCCTGGCAGAAAAGAAACAATCCCAACACAACCTAAAAGATGCAATTCTCAAAAGAACAAACAGGCCTATAAATTTAATCTGGAAATATAAAGAAAGTACCTGGCCATGCCTGACATGAAATTCCAAATATCCTCTCCAGAGACAGAATAAGTATTTTAATATAAAGATCAATTAGTATATCAGGGAGATTATATAAAAAGTTTGCCCATAATGCCAGATGATGAGACTGAGATTTGGTATCCCTTCCCTTCCCTTCCCTTCCCTTCCCTTCCCTTCCCTTCCCTTCCCTTCCCTTCCCTTCCCTTCCCTTCCCTTCCCTTCCCTTCCCTTCCCTTCCCTTCCCTTCCCTTCCCTTCCCTTCCCTTCCCTTCCCTTCCCTTCCCTTCCCTTCCCTTCCCTTCCCTTCCCTTCCCTTCCCTTCCCTTCCCTTCCCTTCCCTTCCCTTCCCTTCCCTTCCCTTCCCTTCCCTTCCCTTCCCTTCCCTTCCCTTCCCTTCCCTTCCCTTCCCTTCCCTTCCCTCTCCCCTAGCAAAGTACTTAGCTTGTTATGTTTATCTTTCTGTCCATACAAATATCATAATAGGTGAGTCTGCTTTTACATGTAAATTTAAACTTGTTCTTTTGAAACTTCAGAATTTTGCATTACATGGGGCATACCACATACTGCATCATCTAATTAGTTTAAGATGCTTGACGCAAATGTTATAATTTAAGAAAAGAAGGAAGTAGAGTGAAAAAGAATCATGAGATAGCTGGGAGGCATATAATGCAGAACTAAAAACAAAAGAACAGCAGTTTCTTCACTAAAAGTAATATTCTTTAAGTTGAACACATTCCATTATTCAAATAAGATTGCTTAAAGTTAACATGTTCTTGTGGTTTCTGTGGAAACAAGGTCAGAAAGCTATAGGTAGTCAGCGTGCAGCCATTAGCTGAGAAGGAGAGCTCTCACTTGCAGATTTCAGGAGCTGCCTGCCTGCTGGGAAACATGTACAAAAATGCAGCTTCCAAAAGTAGTCCACAGGGTTTCAGGTTGGCTGAGAGGATGCAAAGGTTATAAAAAAAAAAAAAGTCAAAAAATTGTAAAAATTTTTATATAAATCATTGGAAAAAATATATAAATCTCAAATAATATTCAACTGCAAAACAGTTCTATTTTACAAAATATCATCATTTTTAGTTTGCTGTATTACAAAATTGAGGTTTTGGATAATCTGATATTTGAGTGAGAAGTTTAATTGCAATGACATCAGATACTGCTAATTAATCTGATAACCATTGACATTGTAAACTAATTATCTCTGATACT
This sequence comes from Anas acuta, assembly GCF_963932015.1. NCBI lineage: Eukaryota > Metazoa > Chordata > Aves > Anseriformes > Anatidae > Anas > Anas acuta. Next base: position 12,742,421 of record NC_088979.1, read on the forward strand.
AGTATCATAGCTGTAACAGACAGAACAAAGTAAAGAAAGCTCATAGTGCATAGTACTTGGTTTTCTCACTAATGAGATGCTAGATCTCAAATTCCTTTCCTGTAAGGGAGGTTGCTGTTGGTCCAGGAAGGATGGACAGGAGTTATGTCTGTGTCAGTCCACACTCACAGTTACCAGTCCCAGGAGCCCCTGGTACCTCTGGCATTTTTTTTATGCATCTTCCCAATCTTTCCTCTTCCCCTTCCCATTTCCTTCCTTCCTTCCTTCCTTCCTTCCTTCCTTCCTTCCTTCCTTCCTTCCTTCCTTCCTTCCTTCCTTCCTTCCTTCCTTCCTTCCTTCCTTCCTTCCTTCCTTCCTTCCTTCCTTCCTTCCTCCCTCCCTCCCTCCCTCCCTCCCTCCCTCCCTCCCTTCCTCCCTTCCTCCCTTCCTCCCTTCCTCCCTTCCTCCCTTCCCTCCCTTCCCTCCCTTCCCTCCCTCCCTCCTTCCAACTTCCACACTTTTTCATGCACTTTCTCAGTACAGTGTTATGCACCAGCAACAAAAATTCTTTGGCATAATTGGTAATGTATAGCATATGACAAGTAGCAAAATGATAATTTTGTGATGAAATCTAAGGATTGGCTCCATTATGAGTTCTAACAGAAAGACTGCTCTGTTCCTGCTTTTCATCTTCCGATGGAAGACACAGTTTATGCTCTATAGCTATGTTAACCTGGTGATGGGCTTAAGTAAATGCATCTTACCCTTAAAGAAGGCATAAAACAACTTTCCTTACATTTATTTTTCAACCAATACTAAACAAAACCCTGTTTGGCTTTACTAAAAAACAATATTTTGTTATGCCAAGGCTTGTAGGGCAAATACAACACAGGAAAGCAACATCTTCTCAAAATGCTGTCTTTGTGTTCTTGTTTTTATGGTTCCTTTCCTGTCATTTATTATTCAGTGACCACTCTGATGCAGAAACTTGTCTGACTGATTGCTCTGTGTTGCTCCTATTTAATCTCTCCTTCTTTTTCTGTGACCTTTATTCCCAAGGGATTTTTGAATATTACTCTCCTCAGAGTCCCTGCCTCCTTGATATTCATCTTGAATGCTACTATCACTGCAGCTTTTCTTTGGCCTTTTACATACTGAAAGGATGAATGAATCACAAGAGACCCAAAACCGATAGATGCTAAGAGGTGTGATAAGAGTACAGAGAGCTCTCTTTTCCTTTCTCTCCCCTACTTATGTATTTTCTCTATTCCTTGCAGGTTTTATGCAGGTGTATTTTTCAGGGTAGTCAGACATGCTGAGATGTAAAATGAAGGAGTGCTAAAAAGTAGACAGATGCATAAAAAATGAGAAGGTGACACCATGGTTAAGATGGTTCTGTCAGAAGTAAAAGGAGGGGGGAGGGAACTTTGTGAAGATTTTCCTTTTAGCACTATGTGATCTCTGGCTGTTTTGTTTTTCTTTAAATCTCCTAGAATCCCACAATTACCAGAGAATCTGAGGTGTCATTAAAAAGAGATGAAGAAGAATATGAAGTAATTTTCTCGCCCCCATACCTGCGAAGAAGAGCTTGGCAAATATAACCTCTTCTGCAAGTGTAAAAACGGATTGCATTTTGAAGAATCTCTAGATTCTGAAGCCCTTTTTTTTTTTTTTTTTTTTTTGTAGGTAGATTAAATAGTTGATCAAGAATACCTAAAATAGAAGCTCTTTTATGAGTAGATAGCAATTGACAGTTTTGTGTGGCATTAGAAGTTCCAATGTTGTGAAGCTGATTCAAGATTTTTTACAGTATTACTTTTTTTCTGTCGCAAAATAAGTTTGTCAAATAAATGTCTTTAGAAAGTCTAACTGAAAATTTTATTATGGAAGTACTCAGACCAGATATTATTCTAGACAAAAATAAATATTAGGCTATGAAAATAAAGATTTATTTTCAAACTGGACAGAGAAAATATTTGGTTCATGGGTTTATTTTCCATGATCATGACATAACTACTTGCTTATTGATTTATTCATGCATGTCTGAAACATTCTGCATGTTAGGGGTTTTATTCTGATGAAACCCAAGACCCAATTGTACAGGTTCCACAGTGTTTTTTTGGTCCTGAAACAGAGCTTAACGAGACACTTTTGCTAAAGCGTCTCCAGTATCCAGGGTGATCCTCCAAGTCAGGCTCTGAACTTTCAATGCTGCTGGTAGTGTATTGACTTCCTTTGTGTAAATTTGTATGGAGTGCAAAGCATTTGGCTGTTCAACTCTATAATCTTCCTTTGCTGTGATTGCTTTAATTGGAGAAAAATGTTATTTTGCTCTATTATGAGGATAATTTCACTGATTTTCTTGTGATACTTTTAGAAAATATGATGTGAAATCCAAATGAAGATTTAGGTATTGGTCACAATCTAAGATAAGGACAAAATTTGCTCTTCTTAGTGTGATTTTATTCTTTAATTCAGAACTTCTATCACTTAACATCATGCACAAATCACACAGTAACTGTGATGCCTTGAAAATATGTGCATTCCACTATATTCTGGAAGTGCCAAGTACATAAATACTTTGGTACTTAGTAAAGTCCAAACCTAAGAAATGCAAATCAAACTAAGCTTGATATTTGAATGACCTTTGATAAATATATGTGACATTTTGGTAAAATAAACTGTATGTCAGAGCTAGTAGGGGTTTAGTAAAAGGTTGTGCGTGTATGCCTGTACACATACAGACATACAAACATACTGAAATTAAAAAATAAAAATAATAAATAAACAAAAAAGCCAGAAACGGTTAGTACTCAGGATTTCTTGAAACAATAAGAGTTCAGAATTCTACCTACAAGTATTCCACTGGAGGAGCTTTTCAGAATCATTTTTATGATCTACATGCCATAGTAAACCTATGAGGAATTATGGAAGGTTTCCATTAAGGAATAACTAGATAACCCTCTGTTCAGCAATAGTCAAAACAATAGAAGCCACTAGCCCATGACAAGACTAAATGGAAATACTAGCAACTGTTAATGGAGGTTTGACAACATAAGCTTGTGCAGCCTTACGACTCAGAAACAGCTGTAGAGTGGGAAAGGACAAAAAGATGACGAGCAATATTTCTTGTGCTAACTGAGTAGCTAGCAATTAAGAGATTATTGTAAAGAGTTCTGACTGAAAAGACAGTTTGGGATACATGAACCAGAAGAGTGTAACTAAGCTGATGTCTATAATGGCATATTCTTGCAACTGCCCCTGAAGTTTCTCATGCACACAGTTTGTGTGCACACAAGGACGGGTTAATCCGACTCTTCACAATTCTGTTTCTTTCTGCATTTTTTTTTCTAAATGGAACAACTATTCAATAAGGACACAAGGAAGCTGCAGACATGGTAGCTAGGAAATACTTCTAAATCTCCCATCTGGCACACATCTACAGTGCTCAGAGAAACAGCCTTCCTTTTATGTGGATAATATATCATCAACATGCTTGGCTTTTATGCAGTTTCTTATAATCTGTCCCTCATGTTGCCTAACTGCTGAGGCAAAAATAAAGGTACAACTGTAGAGAAACTGATCAGATATGGGAGAGGACATATAAATGACAATGAAATGACTTTGTATTATAGTTGATATTGTACTATAGTTGTATATAGTACAACTCTTGTTGTACTACAGTTGATGCATTTTCTTACTTTTTTATAGTTAATCCTGAGACAAAACTCAGCTAACTAAAGTTAACTGCACACTAATCTGGCCATTCACTGCATAATAATTTTGCATATATCAGAACTGATTTAATGACAAAAGTCTTTACTTGAAAGAGAACTTGAAACTGTTTGTTTCTGGTTAAATGTTCTTCACACCTTAGTATTAGAATCCACCCTGTAATAACATATGTTGGAAGAAGTGAAAAAAACAACAGGGTGAAATGCAAAGCTAAGGATTTATCAGAGCTTCCATCTGCAACAGGAATGCCCTGATGTGTTCTTTGAGTGAATTTTGGAGAAAAAAAAAAAACAGAAAACATATTCTATTAATAATCAGAAAGTTCCTTACCTTATAGCTGCCTTAGAACAGAGAAGAAATATCTCAATAGTTATCTGTTCCTAAATTTCTTTTCAATTATTGATACTTTGTTCTTAGAGAAGATCTTTGATCACAGATGATCAAAGTAACTTCAGAAATGTTGCTGAGCTCATCCTTGAAATACCTCTGTAAAATAACAAATTTTATTTTCCCACCTGAAAAAAAAAATAAAATCATATATTAAAAAAAACCAAAAAACTACACCACAGGGTCAAATTGGAATTAGAATTCAATATGTTTCTTCCCCTGTTGATTGTAGGCCAAACTTATGGATGAATTTTAAATTCTACATCAATTTCATTACAGATTTTTTTCAGCATATATACCCAAAGCTTGTCTACCTGTTTATCTATTTATTAATTTATTTATTTTCAAGCCATGTACTTTGGTTAAATGAAATACATTTCCTTGTCTCTCAGACCTCACCATGGTTATGTACCTTTCTTTCCTTAACTACAGTTATCATGGTATGGTGTAGTTCAGGATCCCAAGAGGAGGCAACAGGACAATAAAAATGATCTCAGCATTAGACTTTAGGAGAGCAGATGTTCACCTCGTTAGGGGTCTGCTTGAAAGAGTTCCACGGGATAAGGTCCTGGAAACACCCAAGAAAGCTGGTTACTACTCAAGGATGACCTCTACCAAGCTCAAGAATGTTCACCGAGGACACTACTAAGCTTTAGTGGACCTGCCCAGCCTAACCTAACCTTTGCCACATACTGTCCATTGTCCCAGGAGCACTATTTCATCACAAGCCTTGACAGTCCTATGTTGACCCTTGCACTAGATAGCCTCATCTCTGGTCCTGTCTCTTTCTGCACTGGGTGTGTTTCTTAGGTGAACCCTGGCCCCAGTTCATTGCCTCACCTTGTCTTATAATCACAGGAGAACCAACACAACATGTCATGATGGCAGTCCTTCTTTGCTGCTGTGGGACAGTACCCCACCAGTGAGGCCACTACCTATGACAAGGTCACCCTTGTCTCACAGTTCACCCTGAGTCATGGGGCAGTCCTGTTTTCCTGCTCCTGGGCATATGGAGAGCCTATATGACTTCTCCACCTTCCATGTTACTACTGAGATTCTCTAACTGTCTCTCAAGACAGATATTTTTCCTAAACCTTTCTATATCTTTGGATTTTTAACAAGCTTCTCCTTTAGGACATGACTCATTTCTAAGCTGTTGCCATGTTTGATTGACACTCAAGTCAAGCCCTCATGAAATTTAGAGTATTACCTTGCCTTGAGAGTAAACTCTCTCCAAGGTGATACTCTTCTTTAAAAAGCTTTTGATGTCTTACTGTAGAGTTCTAAAACCTCACAGCTGACTTTTCCTTTTGCCCACAATTAAAAATATAGCTAAGATATTAAGTATATCTTTCTTCCATTAGAAATGACCAGAATAGTAAAAGGGAAAAATATGTTGAACACCTGTAACATAAGAAAAAGGCAATAATACATGATGCAGGAATGTAATGGCCAGGGCCTTTACTGAAAGAAATCTAAGTGCTAAGTAGGTGCTAATAAAACAATCCAGACACTAAGACTATAAAGAAAGTGCAATGTGATCCCACATTATATAGGAAGATACCTACCTGGCTTTTTAACATATTAAGTGTTCATAGAGAATAATAGTAACAAAACACAGCCAAATTCAGAGTCACACCTTCTAACAGACTTTTTATATTCACTTTTTAAGCTTCTGCTCTCCCAGTGTCTTCTAAGCCAAGACTGGCTTTCATAATTATTAAGTGAACCTTGAAATTATGAAAAGCCAAGATTTCAAGATTGCAGCCTACCATTTTTTCCAGTCAAAACTGGTATAATGTATTATACCCAAAATGGCAAAGTTTTAGAACATAGTAGGGACATTACCATACTTGAATCATACTCCCTTCACACACAAAGTTACAAGTGAAGAATTGGATATAAATAATTTAAGCCAGGAATACTTAATATTCTGTTCAGAGCAATTAATTTACTGGATCCCCACATCACATATCTTTGTGTTATTTTAGGAATATCACCTCTATGAATCCTGGAAGCAAATAGGCTCACATTATAGTATTCATTTTCTACCTGACCTTTTAGTTTTCTTGAACACATTTCATAGGACCACTGTATTCCCCACAAGATGCTCTTACAGAAAAATACTTTTTTTTTTTTTTTTTTTGTGGTATTTTTTAATACTTTCTTTTACTACCTAATCTATAATACTTCTAATTTCATGCTTAGATGAAGAGGTAGTAAGAAGAATACGAAGAGGTTTTCAATAATACAAGAGACATTTAAAATCAGGTGCTTAGAGGAGAAGTGGACCTTGCCAAATATATAGCAACTGTGTCTTTAATATTTCAGCAGTAGAAACTGTTGACTTGCCAGTTATTGATGGTGTTTGTGCTTTTCAGGAGAACAATTATATTACCTTGTTCTTTAACTGATCAATAGGTTGCTTATAACAAAACATATAATTTCTTTTAGCAACTTCTCATAAAATGTTTGTGACCATATAAGATGCTACCTATGACAGAAACTATGTGTTTTACATATATTAATAAATGATTTTAACAGCAGTTAAGCAGTTACTAAACAGCGGTTTAATATCAATCATGGCCAATTGCAATAGTGTTACTCCTCTGGTATGGCTGTCAGCAGAATGAAAGCACTGGAGCAGAATTAAATTCCCCACTATCATATAGAAAAGCAACTCTTTCCTGTATGTTTATATTCTGATCCAACAATTACCTCTGCAAGGAACTACATCCATCAATTACATCCATTAGATTACACATGTCTTGGCAATGCTGGTGGTTTATACCCCCTATAATTCAGTTGCAGAACTCAGCCCACAGTGAACTCAGACTGTGCATCATTTTATTAACCTTGGAAATCTAAGACTATCCTTTATCTTCCAATAACTTCTAGGTGTGATACTTACTTTTGTATATGTCAAAGCACAAGTTAAGCATGTGCTGACAGATAGTGTGAAAATGTGTGCAGATTTGAATACTTCAAAAATTATCTGCTACTAGAACCAAAGATTTTTTTTTTTTCACATAAAAGAAACAATTATTTAAATTAAAATGTAGAAACAAAAATTTCTAGGATAATAAACAGGAAAGTGTGAAAATAATCATGTGTAATGTAAGTATTTTTATAGGCAGTGAAGCTTCCTGTTATATTCTACCTCTCTTATCTTTTGCACTATTCTATGCAAATTTAAATGAATAGACTTGAATAAATAAAAGGTTAAAAAACGCTATTATGTGAGTCTGCTGCACAAATAAGAATTAAGTAATTTCAATTTTATAATTTATTTTAAATTTATAAACACAATAGACAAATGGGGCAACACAGGCATTTAGGCTACTAATATACAATTCTGAGTTGTTAATATGCAAATTATCGACATTTTAAGCAAGAGGATATCTGGGATATACTGTAGTACAGAAGACCAAATTCTGTAATACCTTACAGAAACCTACCATTTGAAACGGTGATGAATTAAGAAAACTAATTAATAGTATTATGTCTGTCTTTGGTGCTTCTACTCTGCTTTATACCAGTCCTGGGCCTAAGCTGTTTTTATTCCAACAAGCTGTTATCACAGGGTAGACTAATATTTCCAGATAAATAACTTTTTAGTGTTAAGGGTCATCTCCAATATTATATTACTCATTCATTCTTTAGATTTTAGCTCCCACTGTACTGAAAGCTCTTTTGTTCATGTTTCAGAATGTGACAGGAGCATCCTAGGAGAATGATTTTCCCAAAGATGATTTCTATTCCCCCCTATACTTTAATTATTTTCAGAACAATGTTTAGTATCATCACAATTTTGGGTCACATCCATAGAGTATTAAGGAGTCTGAGTGTTAACATACAACTTTATGCAGAAAAGACATTCCTGAAAAAAATGAATAAATAAATTAAAGAAAAATAAATCAGTATAACAGAAATCTTATGCCAGCCAGATCACATTATGTAACTGAAAAGAAGTACCCTGATGAAAAAAAGTTTCACTCTGTTTAATTGAAATACATCTTAATACACATGAACCTTCAACAAAAACCTCTAGACTGAATACCTTTGGAATATGGAGAAATGCAGATTTTACAGTAGGTTTGGATCCTACTGGTCAAGCTGTGCTAATCAAAAATGCTGAATTATTTATTCAAGCACCTTTTCTTTCTAAAAGTACAAAGAATGGGAGGGATATATTCCCACTTTAGTCACTTTTCAATGATGTGTACCATGTTTCTTAAAAGCTTGCCTTGCCATCTGCCCTGGAGCCAGGAAACATTATCAAGTGTTACAGGATTTACTATGGTGACATAGTCTCCATGACCACCCTTATGAAAAATATAAATTCCCCAACATAAATCAGACTTACAGCAGGTTATACATTGAAGCTGGTAATCCTGTTCTGCCCAAATGAAATTCTTCATGTAATTCATTTCTATATTAATTGTGCAAGCATAGCTGAAATGCAGCATTTGAAAACACTAAAGCAAAATAGCTCTGGTCTTATATATATATATATTTGGCACAGGAAGCTGCAGTGCTTTAGTGTTATCATTTCATTTTTTTTTAATTATTTTATTTTATTTTATTTTATTTTATTTTATTTTATTTTATTTTATTTTATTTTATTTTATTTTATTTTATTTTATTTTATTTTATTTATTTTTCCCATCCCCAAAATCTTGACAAAATAACTCTCACACTAACAAGTCATCCAAGAACATAATTTGTTTTGGAGTTAATTTATAAAGGAAGAATAGCATTGATAGGTTGTTATATCTGTAAAGTGTAGGAGTAAATTTGTTATTAGTACAATGCAGTAACAGATCCTGTTTAACTGTAGCATGAACACAGGAATTTAAACTAAAGCATCACTAAGTGTCATCTTTATTCAGAAGCATTAATTTTCTGGGGTAATTGTTACAGTATATAAACAATCATTCATTGAATGAAACGTTTTGGCCTAAGAACAATGTGATTTACAAATGTGCTTATAATACAGTATTTAAATGGGCAAAGAAAAATTAAGCCACTAGGAGGCTAATTAAATTAAGACTATTAAAATGAGGTTTCAAAATGTGCTTAGTAATTATCTGAAAGAGAACAAGGAGATTGTATTAAAGAGCATTTTTGCCCTTCTGCAATATCAGATATTAGATATTTAACTGTAGACAATACAGCTTCTCAATTTTATGACTTCATATGATGTAATTGGTTGAAGAAGTGGAAAACCATACGTGACAACAATATTAAAACCTGTTTAAAAGTGTTGAGTAAGTTTTTTATCATTCAGTTGAACCCTAGTTAGAATAGAGATCTTTTTACAAAAGGGTCTTTACTCAGAAGTTACTTGTGAAAGTTGAGACAAACCTGAAATAATGTACTAGCAGATGCTATGTTCAAATTTTGTTCAAGAACATCTGAAGGCAACTCATAGCAACCAACACAATTTGTTCTCATTGTTCATCTGTTGTTCAATTTTTGAATATCCACAGGTAGCACCAAGGTGATTGTCCATGACCAGCAAACAAACAAACAAACCAAAAAAACAGAGCCTAAAAGCTTTCTGGCTGTGATAACAGAGAGTGCAATAGTTCATATCTTCCATCTGCATTTCTCTCCCCATACTCCAGCTCCCCTCAATAATTAATTTTCAAGCCCTGGTTTCACAGGACACCAGTGATGGGTTAGTGTTTTTAACTTTACATGAATAAGTCAACTCCGAGGACTGCCTGTTGAAGTTTACACATGTAGTTTCTCCCTTTGATTTAGGTAATCTAATCTAAAATAAAATAAAATAAAATAAAATTAATATAATATAATATAATATAATATAATATAATATAATATAATATAATAATAAAATGGTGTTGCATATGATGGTTAAAAAGTGCAGGATGGAGGGATGTTCTGTGTTCTTTTAATGCAGAGGTACCAGACCTGCCTGTTGTTCTAATGAATTCAGAGAATCACTGAAATTATGGTTTTAGAGAAGTCTGAATCTAGTAAATAGTAAGAAAAGAAAACCTTGAATTTATCAACTAAATATACTTATTAAAATATACATACATGTATATTTTAATGCTGTTTTGCTAAGTGCCATTGAATCTAAAAGTACTGACTACAAAGGAAACTACAAAGGAAAACATAATCTTTGTCTAAGATTCACACCAGAGGTCAAAAAGAGTTTCCTATGGTTCTTCAAATGTTAAAAAAAAAAAGAAAAGCTAAAGTTAAATAACACAAAATCAACACAATCTTATATAAAGAATACATAAATAAATATGCCAGTGGGCCTTCTTTATAAAACAGACAGGATCAGTAAAAAGCTCAAGCAAAGGAATTTTTCCCCTTTGAAGTTCACTTTTAATGTATCCTCTTTTCCAAACTTGTGTATCCCTACTGTATTTAACTATTTGATGTTGAAGAAAAAATTTATATTCATCAAGTAGATATTAGTCATGCCACAGAATGCTTGACTAGAAGTTGCTTGGATACTACTGTAAGGAGTGAGGTAGCCTAAGCTACATAAACTAAAACAAATTTTGATCTGCATAAGCTGTCAACAAGAGTGTAGTTTTCTCTAGTATATTCATTGCATAGTGACAGCAATGAAACATACTTATCAACAGTATTTAGACAGTATATGGCTTTACGACCAACTGCTTGCTAGTTTTTGTTATATACAATTCATCAGGATAGTTCAGAATATATACTAAGACTTCATGTCAAAATGCAATCAGGTTAGAAATGATCAAGTTACATACTCGGAAAGCAGGGTAAATTAGCCGAGACATTCAGTCATGCTAACTTAACTCTGCTCATTTCCATTCTAGCTTATCCACAGATATGGGGATTCTCTGTATTTAGTATTGAATATGTATAAAATGCATGTATCTCTTTACTGCTGAGCATGTTTCTGTTGTGGATTAACCTTGTCTGGTCTCCAGATTTTCTTTGAGCTGCTCTCTCACTCTCTCACTCTGTCCTTCATCAGGGCAGGTGGAGAAAATAAATAAATAAATAAATAAATAAATAAAGATTTGAGATAAGGACAGGGAGTTCACTCACTAGTTGCTAGTTAAAAATAATTTATTTTATTGGCCATTAATAATAGAGTTGCACAGTGAGTACTAAAAACATGAGACTTTCTGCCCTAGACCTTCTAGGCTCAACTTCACTCCCAATTCTTTGACACTTTCCTCTTTCCCACTCCCCCACCAAGCAGTGCAGGGGAATAGGGAATGGTAGAGGTTATAATCAGGCCTTAACTCTTCATCTCTGCCTCTCCTTCATCTCTCTTCCCTTGCTTCCCCTGCACGGGGTCCATCCCATGGGGTGCAGTCCTTCTCAAACTGATCCTACTTGGGCTCCCCATGGGCAGCTTTTAGTTTATTGAAAATATATTGAGCAGACTTTGTTATATGCATACTTACTTTTGCCAAAGTACTGAGGGAAGTTCTAAGAAGGAATAAAAATAAAAGTTTGATGGACACTGATTCACTTAGCCTGTGCAAGAAAATCTTGAATGGAATAGTAAATACATGGCACATTATGTAGCTGAGATCCAGCACAATCATTTTTATCTTTTTTTTTTAATCAAAACTATGTTCTATATGCCTGTAATCAAAACTTTATTCATCACTGAATAATTTCAATAGAGCTAAAACAAATGTAGTCATTAATGGACATTTCAAATTTTCTTAAAATTGCTTGAGTCAAAGGTAGCTAATTGAACTCATTCATAGGGTTATTTTCAGATTTATTCTTCCCTTTAAAACTGCCACTGTGAAATTTTTGTTAGCTATGTTTTTCTTTATGTCCACTATCAAGTCCTCCCTAATGCATATAACCTTGTAATGCCTTTGAACACTTCTCACTAGCTTCTATATCAAGCTAGAGAAATGTGACTGTATAACATTGTTAAATCCTATTGTCTTTGCAATTCAGATTTTTTTTTTCAATTTAATACTTTTTTTTTGGATTTTCTGATAGTCAGGATTTTATATATTTTGTTGAAATATAGACAATTGAACTTTTGTTTTTGATTGCAAAATGATAAGGCCATATATCTGTCTCTCCTGAGCTATTGGAATTGATGCTTGCACCCATGAATTTCCTCTGTGAATGGGCTGAGAATGAATAGCATTCCTGGGAAATAACCATAATATTTCCCTAGGAAAATGCAGATCAAAATATAACCTTTGGGATATAAAATTTGTACCTTCAATTTTCCTGCCTTTTTTTTTGGTTAGTAAGGAAACAAAACAAAACTCTAGGTCAGTTAAATGACACCTTACATATAACGAAAACAAGAACAACAAAAAGTTGTTGTAAGAAGTACAAAGCAATATTTTCAATTAATTTATATAATGTAAGCACTGCCATCTTAGAATACAATTACCATTAATTAAGAAATATAAGAATTGTAAATGCTCAGTTCCACTTAACCATAGACCATAACTTATTTTTAAACACCACAATATTAGCAGAACATTCCAGTCTTTTATCTGCTATGAAAATATGCAAACATTATCATAAAATATATTTAGATCCAGTCCAGAGATCCCTGTCCATTTACTCCACCAAAACTTCATTTCACTTCCATATTTATTTAACTCTTACACATTTTTCACTAGACATTTTGTCTAAAAGAAGGAGTTCAGGGATTCTTCTCAATCATAGAATAACAGAATCACAGAATTTCTAGGTTGGAAGAGACCTCAAGATCATTGAGTCCAACCTCTGACCTAACACTAGCAAGTCCTCCACTAAACCATATCACTAAGTTCGACATCTAAACGTCTTTTAAAGACCTCCAGGTATGGTGACTCCACCACTTCCCTGGCCAGCCCATTCCAATGCCTTACAACCCTTTCAGTAAAGAAGTTCTTCCTAACATCCAACCTAAATCTCCCCTGGCGCAACTTTAGCCCATTCCCCCTCGTCCTGTCACCAGGCACATGGGAGAACAGACCAACCCCACCTCGCTACAGTCTCCTTTAAGGTACCTGTAGAGAGCAATAAGGCCGCCCCCGAACCTCCTTTTCTCCAGGCTGAACAAACCCAGCTCCCTCAGCCGCTCCTTGTAGGACTTATTCTCCAGGCCCCTCACCAGCTTTGTCACCCTACTCTGGACTCGCTCGAGCACCTCCATGTCCTTCTTGTAGCGAGGGGCCCAAAACTGAACACAGTACTCGAGGTGCGGCCTCACCAGAGCTGAGTACAGGGGGACAATCACTTCCCCAGACCTGCTGGTCACACTGCTTCTTATACAAGCCAGGATGCTGTTGGTCTTCATGGCCACCTGAGCACACTGCTGGCTCATATTCAGCCAACTATCCACCAATACTCCCAGGTCCTTCTCCACTAGGCAGCTTTCCAACCATTCCTCTCCCAGCCTGTAGCTCTTCTTGGGGTTATTGCGTCCCAGGTGCAGGACTCGGCACTTGGCCTTGTTGAACTTCATACAGTTGACCTCAGCCCATCGGTGCAGCCTATCCAGATCCTCCTGCAGAACCTTCCTACCTTCAAGCAGATTGATACACGCACCTAACTTGGTGTTTGTATGGCTAGTGATCTTGTGTGTTGGGGTACGTGGCATGCTGCTTTTTGGTCTTGTGGTTCAGACAACCTGAGAGTCACTGAACTAAATGCTAGCATAATGCAAGAAGAAGCACTAACTCACATGAAACACATTACTCATCTGAAAAAAACAATTTTAGAGGATAACACCTACATGAAAATACCTCATTTTCCCTTATTTGTCATCTTTTAACATGTATTCATTTTTCTTTGTCAATATGCATATGTGCAATTCCCAAAGCTATAAAGAATTAATGGCAATGAATTCTTCTATAAAAATAAAAAACAATAAGCACATTTGAGACTGTCAGCAAATGCTCCTACTAGTGCTGACAGAAATGGCACTGAATAGCTAACCTCCATCCAGTATTTATATTTCAGTAAAAACCTGACAGGTACTGCTAGTGATCCTAAACAAAAAAATGAATGTGTTTAAGATCAGTGTTAGTATATTCATTCCCAGAAATGTGAGAACCTGCACTATTATTAAAAATCAATAATGTTATATAATGATGTTATTGCCCCTGTATTTACTAAATAACAGATACATTGAAAATGTGCTATCTATACAGGGTATCTATCAAGAATATATAGTTATCAGTCTCTGAATTATTTTTTGCTGAGCACTTGTCAATAAGTATCCTTAAGATAAAAATAGGCAAACTACTTTATGAATGACAGATCACATCTAGTTATTCAAATGAAGAAGCTTTTCCCAGCACAACCCTGTTAACTGCATTCAAACTTCAGCTCAAGCTGCAGTAAGGCTGGTTTAGTATACTGTAAAAGTTTCTGTCTCTGTGTTACATAAAATTCCCTTTTTCCCAACACTATTATAATCCATATCTACACTTCCTCCAATACCCTGCACCATAAGGAATGAGATGAAGAAACATCTGCCTAAAACAGAGTGCCCATGTTTAACCACCTGCTTGATGAATGCCTCAGAGTCTCAAGACCATTTCCCTACCTTACCTTTTATTTCCCCACTTTAAACTACTGATACTTCCATATGAAAATCAACATTTGCCCTGGGCAAGTTCAGAGAGAAAAATAAGAAGCATTCACCTTTTTGTTTTGTTTTGCTTTGTTTTGTTTATTTAATTTTAAGGTACAATTGGACTATATAAACAGGTTCCAGTACAAAAACTTTTTCAAATATATGGTATCAAACCTGTGTGAAATCCTCTCAAACACTAACCCTACTTGACTACACCTAGAAACCCAAAGTAAAATCATTCTGCTGCATAATTAAGATTAATTTACATATAAAACACCACTGTGAAACTCTTTCTATGTAGATTTAGAACAACACATATTTCAAAAATAAAATAAAATAAAATAAAATAAAATAAAATAAAATAAAATAAAATAAAATAAAATAAAATAAAATAAAATAAAATAAAAAACATAACATTCTAGTGATCAGGTGTGAACATGAGCAGACAAGAAAAACAACAACAACAACAAACAAAAAAACACCGCAAGGATTTATCACAGAATCACAGATTTGTAGGGGTTAGAAGGGACATCAAAAGATCATCAGGTCCAACCCCCCTGCCAAAGCAGGTTCCTTAGAGCAGGCTGCCCAGGTAGGTGTCCAGACGGGCCTTGAATATCTCCAGAGAAAGAGACTCCACAACCTCCCTGGGCAGCCTGTCCCAGTGTTCTGTCACCCTCACTGTGAAGTTCTTTCTCATATAGGTGCAGAACTTCCTATGCTCCATTTTGTGGCCATTGCCCCTTGTCTTATCCTCGCAAACCACTGAAAAGAGGTTGGCCAAATCCCTCTGTCTCTCACACCTCAGGTATTCATAAACATTGATGAGATTCCCTCTCAGTCTTCTTTTCTCCAGGTTGAACAGACCCAGGTCTTTTTTTTTTTTTTTTTTTTTTTTTTAATCTTTTATTTATTTAATTTATAGCTACCCTTGTTACAACCTGCTAAGTAAGACTATAGAGAGCAAGTTATTTTCCCATCCCCGGAAATAAAGAACCCAACCTACCCTACCACATGAAACTTTTCTGATAGATTTAAACTCTTATATCTTGACACTGATAGATTAATGATAAAACTCAGATATGTGGGAGCATGATATCCCTTTTATATTTTTTCAAGGATGAAAATGTGTGTATTTGTGATTTAAGAGTTAAAAGTTTATCTTTAGCAGAATAAATAGTGTATTTTTTAATGTCTGCACATCTGCCATTTCTCTAGGGAAGGAGAACCTAAATAAATGAATCTGTTGTGGTCTGAACATTAAAATTAACAGATTTCCATAGTTATGAGAAGGAACAGGCCTTTTGCTAAACATTACTGTGTGAATTTCTCAAGCAAAAATAAAATAGCTTTTTTATATATTAATTATTAGGAGAAAAAACAAACAAACAAACAAACAAAAAACACGTTTTATTTCTCCTTTTGAAATTTCCCAATAAACTTAACAGACATTCACTTCCTTCCAGACCCCACTTTGTGCAGAAATTAGCCAAGTGATGTTTTGAAAGCTCTGAAATTTGTTACACAGCAATGATAATAAAAAGCTGTAAAAGCTGATGTATAGTACACAGAAATCTTCAGTGAAACATGTCTCTTTCTATCTCATCCTCTCCAAACACTTTTTTTTTCCCTCATCTTTCTTTTTTTTTTTTTTTAACTCTGACAATACTGAGCTGTCTGAAAATGCCATTTGGGGTATAGACAAAGGAAGCATGCAATCTGTTCCCATTTAAAATGCTTAAAAAAAATAAATGTACTTGGTAGATTACCAGATACAGAGTTAGTCAAATAAAGCACTATCAAAGGCAAATACTTACAAAATATGTGTCCTTCTATGTCTGTCAGAGGTAAGACGATAGACTCTATTGGAGCACGACAACAAAAATTGGATTATTGTTTTACATCTGATAGCCTTATACCTGTTATGCTTAATAAATCACAATAAAAACCTATACTGGAAATAAAATTTCAGCCTAATCTGTAATATGATTCTATTTTCTGTTTCTTAGATTTTTCACTGGGCAGATAGATTCTCAACACTTCTTTCTAGTTTTGCATCTTTCAAGATTTAATGAGGACTTTGGATAGATGATGTGAGAAAGAATAAGCTGAGAGAGCAATTAGTGAATTCCAAGCCAAAATCATAGAAACTTCTTAGTTTTTCTGCTATTTTATGCGTGCTGAAGGAGAAGATTGCTTTGGATCCTGAGACAAAATGAAGAAATTTATCTATATACAAATTATGATTTCTGATTTTGGACCACTTTGAATTTCCTTCAGGATGCAGTTCAAAATCAAAACCAAAACATTTTTAAAGAGTCTATTTGCCAATACTTTTTGAGCCATTCATTATTACAAACTCTCAATCTAGTCAATGAAGATTAGTCATTACAGATACTGCAGGATGGTTGTCATACACATTTACCAGGCATTAAGTGTGAGAATCATCTGCTTCAGAGTTGCCTAAAACTGTCTGAAGCACACGAGAATCTAAAAGATAAGGGTTCTGGGACTAACAGGCATGATTTCTGACCTATGAGTGCTGAACTCAATGGGAAAACAACTGGAGGTAGCTAGCGCATGCCCATAGCATTTAAAATAGCATAAGATATCTATACTTATGCAAATTAATCCCACTCACTATGTCTTATTTAAGGTGGCCTATACTGGTGACTGGGCTGCATTGGCAGCATTGGCAGGGCAGGGCAGGAAAGGAGAGATGGAAAGGAAGGGAAGGGAAGGGAAGGGAAGGGAAGGGAAGGGAAGGGAAGGGAAGGGAAGGGAAGGGAAGGGAAGGGAAGGGAAGGGAAGGGAAGGGAAGGGAAGGGAAGGGAAGGGAAGGGAAGGGAAGGGAAGGGAAGGGAAGGGAAGGGAAGGGAAGGGAAGGGAAGGGAAGGGAAGGGAAGGGAAGGGAAGGGAAGGGAAGGGAAGGGAAGGGAAGGGAAGGGAAGGGAAGGGAAGGGAAGGGAAGGGAAGGGAAGGGAAGGGAAGGGAAGGGAAGGGAAGGGAAGGGAAGGGAAATTCCTCTTACTTATTTGATGTTTATCACCCATAAACCTGAACTACCTGCAAAATGTGATGTGGTGTATGTTTATGGAAAGGTAAGATAAAAATCACCACTTGTTCTGTGGGATGATGCCACATGGTCCACAAAATCACATCTCTGTCTTGAGATGCCAAAAGCATATGTGCTGTGAATAAACAAAAAAAACTCCCAAACCAAAGGAGACATGGGACCATGTGCATGTACAGTAGCAAGGTTCAAATTCAAGAGACAAGGGAGTGTCCTGCTAAGCGAGGGGGCAGTCTAACGGAGCTGATACAGCTGCAATAGTTCTGCATGGTCTCTTTCAGCGTCTGCACAAATAATTGTTTAATTTGATTATTTTTCCTTATATCAGTATACTTTTCTTTGCCATGTGAGACTTTCATGTTTCTTTACAGATAAAAGTCATCTGATCTGAAGTAAGCAATCTTTTTCTGAGGAAATAGGATTAGTTTTTTTTTTCTTGAATTTCAATATGGAGTCTTCAAAGAATATTTTTTATTACTATATTTATGAATAGTGCATAAACATCTGTTAGCTTGAGCAGTGTAGTGTAGTTTGTTACACTGAACATCAGAGTTTTAATTGTTCTGGAAGCTGATATGCCTATGGAGAAATCTGGTAATGACTATAATTCTGCTGCTGAATATTAGTGGACAATAGACTCAAAGCTTTATTGGAAGACTCCTGAAAAAATGGGGAAGGGTGACAAGTTTAGGGCTTCTGGGTGAGTGGGGGGCAGGGAAATCTGAAGGGGACAGAATGGACTTGTAAACTTCAGTAGGTAGATGTCAATGTGGCAAATTCATAAATAGCTTGGGTAAGTAGTTCTTTTCTACCCTCTCACCTGGAAAGATCAGATTCAGACTCTAGTGTTTCTGGATGAACTTACAAGTACATCCTGAATGTCTGGTGAGATAATAACATGTATATTGGTCTTTTTTTTTTTTTTCTTTTCACTTTCCCTTTCTCTTTTTGTGTTCTGGGCAATGGGGAAGGGTGGAAAAGAAAAAAAAAAACAACTTTGTTTTAATTTTTAAATATTGTTTTGTTTCATAGAAAGCTTCCTAAACATAGAGGGTGAGCACACACCCTATGCCTACCATGGCTCTGCTGACCACACTTGCATGACCCAACCCTTGCAGAAGGGTCAGACCTGCAGGTTTGATTCCTTGTCTTGGTCTAGCTGCCTTGAGCACACACAGGGCTCCTGACAGGCACCCTCAGACACTGCCCTTACAGCATTTCCACACCTTGCATCCCTTTCCCATTTCTTGGCCTTTCTCTTTACCACCCTTGTATAGCCCTTTCTCCTCTCAGTGTTCCCCCAAGTAACCAACTCAACCCATAACTTCTTTTTTTTTCCCAACAGTTCCAACTTTTGCTATAACTGCATCCAAATGTGCAATTTCTGCTAATGTTACCTAGGCAATCTTGTCTGTCTATGGTGTTACTGATAGTTACCTGGGTGCTTTTGGCCTTACAAGATTGTACTCCCCCAGAGGTCCCTAGTACTCCCCTCCAATTATCTGTGGTGTTTGGCAGTTTCTCACTTACCTCCCACTTAACCACCTGTGAGATTCAGCCATCCTTCACAATGCTTTTGCCAGCTTCCCACGCTGTTATTTATTATGTTCAGCAGCTTCTGGTGTCCTGTCCAGCAGATTTCCACATCCTGTTCAGGCACTTACCATGAACCAGAGCCTCCTCAATAGTCTTTTTGTTAACCTGCAGCCTTAACAACATGTCCACAATGACTAATTTGGGTACTTCTGGTGCAGGTTGTTTCCCACTTCTTGAAGAAGGCACATAGTTGTGATGATTTGTGATGGTGGCTCGCTAAAAATTTGCAGAACTTTTCATCCAACTCAGCCCACACTTTAAGCGTGTGTCTTTGCAAATAAGTTGACAATAAGAAGACATCATCATGACTGCCTCAGTTTCACAAAGTTATTGTAACATAACTTGATATCAATGATCTTATCAGTTCCTGACTTTTCCAGTGCTTGTTTGTAATTGATGTGTAACCTCCATTTCTCCTGAAGACTGGGCTCCCACATCTGCCATTTATCTCTTTGCTTAATATTCTGAATTTCTGCTATTCACTTCAACCACACACATCTTTTAGACAGAAAGACTAGTGATATCCTCCACATATTTGTAACGATCATTTATAAAACTGAAAAACATCCTACCTGTTTGCACAGTGAACAGAAGAATATACATCTGTAAAATACAATTATATGTGTTTCATCCTTGCTTTACAGCAATACTTAAAAGACGGAATGTATGTATTTATGACAGATTTCAGTGCAGTTACTGAAAGAGGATGTATTTTTTTTGAATTTATAAATCCCTAGACACTGCCCACTCATTACTTCTGTTTGCACTGGCCTCCTGTGAAATATGGTTAAACAACACTTATTGTTCTGTCTGATACTCCCAGGTGAACCTCTTTCAAAAACTTGTATGCTCTTGAAACAAAATTGAAACAAACTTTTCCTTAACACTCCAGAAAATCGAGACAGATGAGTGAACAGTACATTCTGATTAACAGTGGACAAGGTCTCTGCAGAGAAATTAAAATGATGAGGTGGCAAAGGCAATGTTTAACGGAGAAGGAGATCCTTCTGGTTCTAATGTGGCCTTGTACTGCAGCAGTGCTAAGGAGAAGCTATACAGTAAGCCAATGGCACATGCATTCACAATGATTTCCCTTCACTAATCTAGCTCTGTTTCTGGTATATCGTCATCATTCTGTTTCTTTCTCCATGGTTTTATTCTTAAGGAATGGTTTTATTCTTAAGCAATGACAACTAAAGGGATAAAGGGAACGAAGGAATGACAACTAAGCAAGTATTGCCTCATTCCTTATTCCAGGCTTATCTCTTTCTATCTTTTCTCTGTGCACACTCTTTGCCTTAGGTAAATACTCCACCCTGTCTCTCATCCTAGTTAGACATAATATATGCACGTAGTAAAGGTATCTTTGAATCCAGAGCATACAAACACCTTGCACCAGAATGACTCATCCAAAGAGTTCTGTATCCCTAAGTCAAATCATGCTGTCTGTCATTGTATAAAGGGTTTCAAGATAATTGTGTGGGGAAAATTCCACCAGCTACACTAAAACTGTATAACCTGAAGACAGATTTCACAAGAAAAGGCAATCTATCCATCCATCCATCCATCCATCCATCTATCTATCTATCTATCTATCTATCTATCTAATCTATCTCAGATTCTCACAGAGAACTCCACAAATTACAGGAGACATGAAACTTCATCTTTGTTGCTGGCAGGACACTCCACACCTGATCTTCCTGGAGGTCTCACTTGCCTCACAGCTTGGCTTAATCCCCCATTTTCTTCTTCCCAGCTTTTTCTTGACTTAGTGACAAACAATTTTGTGTGGTTAGTCAGAAAAATGTACTCTTTAAGACTCTGTATCATTCTTTTCTTAGTCTTCACATACATAAGAAGTGCTATGACAGAAATAAATTCATTGCTCTCCATGCTCTCTGAAGATAGTACAAGAAGCAATAGTCTTAAAGAGCAACAAAAGTTACTTAGGATCTTGTCAGGCTTGCTGCAGAAGATTAAAAACAGACATGTAGTTTTCATTTACCTTAATACACTGGGCTGCACGTTGTGATAAGTCAGAGACTGATCAACCATTGGTATCAGGCATCCCTGTATTATGGGGCAGGGGAAGAGACAAACACTTACAGCTTTAACAGCTTAATCTATCTAATTTTGTCTGCTAATGTAAGTCTGTCACAGTCCTTAGATTAATCATTTAGGTAAAACATCTGAATAGTAAGTGAAACCAAACTTTGCAATACTTTGGCAAAAGTATTTGCAGAAAATTTATCATAAAGAATCTGTAAGAATCAGCCTAAGCAAACATCAGTCAGGAATATTTGAACCTGCTTGGGAGGTGGGTAGGGAAGAAAAGTTTTGTCCTAGTGAACTCAGATTCCGTTCCCCTTCTGTTCTCTGTGATTTTCGTGAACAAATTACTTTATCTTGATAAATCAAAGAAGTGTGTAAACAGTTAGCAGACACAAAACAATATAACTTAACTGTTTCATTAAGGGCTAAGATTCTTTCCTGAACTCCGATAGCTGTTTTGTAGATCAGCTTTAAAACATGAGGACCTCTATCATACCCTTTGAAAATGTTCCATGAAGAAACTATAATTTTAAAGTTAAACATGAATACTGAGTATACATGAACATTTATGAATATTTAATTCAGGTATTCCATTCCTTCTATGTTTTTCATAACCAAAAACAAATAAAGGGAGGGCATGTCCTATACAATATGGAATTGAACAGCACTTTGACCTCTAATTTTGAGTCCTTCAGTTTTGTAGTCATAGTTTTAAGACATACTCAGCACTCAAGTGAAGCATTCAGAACTATTAGGTAACTTAAAACAATCCTGTTCATAATTTTTTAATGTTTAATTGAAACTTGTTGAAACAAAAGTGTTCCTTAAGTCAAAACGTCCTTTACAATTTTGAAAATATAGAATAATCGCTTTCAAATTGTATTGACAGTTTTGGAAAGCTTAGTATAAAAGCAAAATTTTGTTTTGAATTTTGAAAAATGTAGATAAATTAATATTCAGAATGGAAAAAATGCTACAATGATACAAAATTAAATTACATTTTTTTCTTTATATTTACAATTTGTAAGAGTTCAGCATTTTTTTCTCACAGTACCAAATTTCCAAATGCAGGGGATTTTTTTTTTTTCCCCGTAATCAACTTCAAAGTGTCTACAAATAACCTACATTCAAGTCTAATACCAGTTGTGAACAATTCCACCTCACCTTCCTTTTTTCCTTCTCCCAATATTCTGTATAATATTAAAATATGGGTAATATTAACGCAAAGGTTTTTACTAACTACACTGTATGAAACAACAAGTTTACATTCAGACTGAACTCTGCAAAAACCTAAAGGTTCCTGAAAGTGCTGTCTTCTAAAGTTTCAAACCATATCAAGTAAAATATTCAAAATCTAGAAAGGTGCAATAAAAACCTTAAAAATTAACAAGTTAATCACAGAATCATAGAATGGGTTGGGTTGGAAGGGACCTTAAAGCCCATCCAGTTCCAACTACTCCTTGCCATGGGCAGGGACACCTCCCACCAGACCAGGTTGTTCAAAGCCCCATCGAGACTGATCTTGAACCTTCCAGGGATAGGGTGTTCACAGCTTCTCTGGGCAGCCTGTGCCAATGTCCCTTCACTCTCTGTGTGAAGAATTTCTTCCTTATATCTAATTTAAATCTACCTTCTTTTAGTTTAAAACCATTATTCCTTGTCCTATCAGTATGCTCCCTGGCAAAGAAACCCCCTCCAGCTTTCATGTAGGTCCGCTTTAGGTTACTGGAGGAAGACTGCTACGCTTGTGGACCTCCTCTGGATTTGCTCTAATACATCACTGTCCTTTTTGTGCTGGGGACCCCAGAGCTGAATGTGCATGGTAGGGTCTCATGAGAGCAGAGTAGAGGGGGAGAATCAACTCCCTCGGCCTTCTGGCCACAATATTTTTGATGCAGCTAAGGATACGGTTGGCTTTCTGGGCTGCAAGTGCATATTGACAGCTCATGTTGAGCTTCTTTCTCATTAACCAACACCCCAAGGTCCTTCTCCTCAAAGCTGCTCTCAATCCATTCTCCACCTGGCCTGTATTTATGCTTGGAATTGACTCAACCCAGATGCAGGACCTTGCACTTGGCCTTCTTGAACTTAATGATTTTTGCACAGGCCCACCTCTCCAGCCTGTCCAAGTCCCTCTGGAAGGCATCCCTTCTCTCCAGTGTGTCAGCTGCACCACACAGCTTGGTGTCTTTGGCAAACTTGCTGAGGGTACATTTGATCCCACTGTCCAAGTCACCAACAAAGATGCTAAACAGTGCTAAGCAGTATTTAACCCTGAGAAGCACCTCTCATTACTGATCTCCACTTGGACATTGAGCTGTTGACTGCAACTCTTTGAGTGTGACGATCCAGCCAGTTCCTTACCCCCCAAGCGGTCCATCCATAAAATCCATGTCTTTCCAATTTAGAGGCAAGGATGTCATGCAAGACAGTGTCAAATTCTTTTCACAAGGCCAAATACATGATGTCTGATGCTCTTTCCATCAGTGCTGTAACATAAAAGACGACCAGATTTGTCAGGCACAATCTGCCCTTCATGAAGCCATGTTGGCTATCACCATTCACCTCCTTATTTTCCATGTGCTTTAGCATAGTTTCCAGGAAGATCTGCTCCATGATCTTGCCAGGTACAGAGGTGAGACTGATTGGCCTGTAGTTCCCTGGGTCTTTATTTTTTCCCTTTTTAAAAATGGGGATTATGTTTCTTCTCTTTCAGTCAGTGGGAACTTCACTAGACTGCCACAGCTTCTCAAATATGATTGAAAGGGGCTTAGCAACTTCATCTGCTGTTTCCCTCAGGACCTGTGGATTCTTCTCATCAGGTCCCATGGACTTGTGCAACTTTAGATTCCTCAGCTGGTCTCAGACTGATATTCTCCTCTGCTGTGTTCAACATTCTCCCAGTCCCTGCCTTTGCTTTCTGGCCCAGGTTATGTGGCGAGAGCTTTTGCCAGTGAAGACTGAGGCAACAAAGCTATAGAGTACCTTGGCTTTCTCCACAACCCAGGTAGCCAGGTATCCTGTTTCCTTCTGGAAAGGGCCCACAATTTCCCTAATCTTCCTTTTATCATTAATATACTTATAGAAGCTTTTCTTGTTGCTCTTGGCATCCCTGGCCAAATTTTATTCTAATAGGGCTTTAGCTTTCCTAACCTGATAGTTGGCTGCTTGTACAATTTCTCTGTATTCCTCCCAGGCTATCTTCCACCCTCTGTAGGCCTCCTTTCTCTGCTTGAGTTTGGCCAGAAGCATCTTGTTCATCCATGCAGGTGTCCTGGCTTTTTTGTCTGAAAAATGCATTTGTTAGGATGCATTGTTTCTGAGTTTGGAGGAGGTGATCTTTGAATATTAAACAGCTTTCTTGTGCTCCTCTTCCTTCCAGGGTTTTGTCCCATGGATCAAACAGATCCCTGAAGAGGCCAAAGTCTGCTCTCCTGAAGTCCAGGATACTAATCTTTCTGTGCTCCCTCTTCACTGTTCTCAGGATCCTAAACTCCACTGTTTCATGGTCACTGCAGCCAAGGCTCCTCTTGAGCTTCACATTCTCATCTACTCCTCCTTGTTTGTGAGAATGAAGTCCATCAGGGCACCTCTCCTCATTGGCTCATCTACCACTTGGGGAAGGAATTTGTCAGAACTGCACTCCAGGAATCTCTGTATTGCCTATGTCCTGCTGTGCTGTCCCTCCAACAGATGTCAGGGTGGTTGAAGTTCCCCATGAGGATAGGGGCTTGTGAACATGAGACTGCTCTGTTGACTGCTCTGTAGAGGGCCTCATCTGGTCATCATTCCTGACCAGGTGGCCTTTAGCAGACCCCCACGATGATGTCACCTCTCCCTGCACTCCATGTAATCCTGACCCATGAACTCTTTGTCAGTTCCTCATCCCAGACATAAGCTCTAGGCACTCTAGCTGCTCATTGATACAGAAAGTGATGCCCCCCTTCCCCCCCCCCCCCGCCACCTCCTCTGCTTGTCCAGCCATGGCAGCCATCCCAATATGTCTCTGTGATTTCATTGAGGTCATAGCCCTGCAGCACTTCCTAGAACCTTAAGCTTTTCTAGAACTATATTTTCTTTCCTGGAGTTACATATACATGTATATTTCCAAAATGAAAAATAATAAATATTGAAACAGAAAAACTTGTCTCAGGCATTTTCTTCTGCCTGAAATCAATATATATATATCTATTAAATTTATTTTATAATTTAAAGTATTATAAATTTAAAGTATAAATTTGTATTATGAATTTAAAGTAATTGTTATTTATAGGGTCATATAGGGTCATATTAATTATTTTATTATTTTTATAGTTTCAAACAGTTAATCTAAAAAAAAAAAAAACAACAGTAGATGACTAATGAAACACCATGACAAGTAAGGAATGAATGTTGTAATTGAACAATCAGACAACAGCTATAGGGCTAATAATTACCACTTCAAATTTTGACCATAACATTTTTGTGTAACAAATACATTTTACATTAGCTGACTACATTCACTATACAGCATATAAAGAATCAAGCCATATTTACAAATATTTTTTGCAATGAATAGTTTAACTAGCTATATATCTAGTGACAAAATATATTCATAATGTCCTTACATCTAACAGTAAAAACATTTTCACAAAAAGCAATTTTTTTTAGTTAGTTTTAAATCTAGACCAAGAATAACCAGTTAATTCTAGATAGCTTCTTATATGAGGGGAACTCCTCTGCCTTGCTTATTCAAAATTGCCAACATGTAGCCAATGAATTGCTCATGTCATACTTAGATATATACCATGCAGAGTATATTTAGTTTTGTTTGTAGTCTTGTTTTGGAAAGTGCCAAGTTTTATTTTTGTAGCTATTTAAAATGAATACTGCAGGCAGAAGATAAAAGTGCTTGCCAAACATATACGCTTCAAGTCAGTGTATTTATTGCCAATGCTATTAATGCAAATAGTGGAGTACAAACTAAAAGCACATTATAAGCAAGCAAGCAAGCTCCTACAGCTATGCCCAAATTCTGTACAAATACCACATAATTAATAATTATCCAAAT
The DNA here is from genome assembly GCF_963932015.1 of Anas acuta. Classification (NCBI taxonomy): domain Eukaryota; kingdom Metazoa; phylum Chordata; class Aves; order Anseriformes; family Anatidae; genus Anas; species Anas acuta. The sequence goes on from NC_088979.1 coordinate 12,768,875, forward strand.
GTACAATTTGTTTTGTGACTTATGCAAAGCGGTTCTTCCTGACATTTTATTTTATTGCTTCAGTCTGATTTTTTCTGATGAAACCTGTGACTGCATATTTCTATGGTAACTCTAGAGGAAGGAATGGAGGGTGCCCATGGAAAAGAAAGGAAGGACGTTGCAAGAAGGAAAACAAGAAACTTAGAAAAACAACCAACGAAGAAATGAAAGGAATCAAAACTACTTTTAGAAGAGACTAGACCTATAAGACCTAAATAAAACTCAATGACCAAATAAGAAAAAGAAATAACATTTTTCACATTATATAAAAATAAATTTTGAATAGTCTTGTCCTGGATAAGCCCTCCCTTTTATTACTATGCATATTTAATTATATGCATAGTAGTGGAATAAAAAGTAGAGAAGGATGCTGGGCACAACAGGTAATTTTAAGTACCCTAACATCAGAGCTTATGGTCACTGTTTACAGTTAATGTAATATTTTACCTTGTGTTATACACCTAACCAAGGGCTTTCCCCTATATAACTTAGGGAGATAAAATCATCTGAAAAAGGTGTTTATTAATAGCATCTATCTATCATCTTAAGTATCATCTGTCTATCGTTTTCACAAAATAAACAGAATTGTCTAGGTTGGAAAGGACTTCAAGATCATCCAGTCCAACCTCTGACCTAACACTAAGAAGTCCTCCACTAAACCATATCGCTAAGTTCAACATCTAAATGTTCTTTAAAGACCTCCAGGGATGGTGACTCCACCACTTCCCTGGCCAGCCCATTCCAATGTCTTACAACACTTTCAGTAAAGAAGTTCTTCCTAACATCCAACCTAAATCTCCCCTGGCACAACTTTAGCCCATTACCCCTTGTCCTGTCACCAGGCACGTGGGAGAACAGACAAACCCCACCTCGCTACAGCCTCCTTTAAGGTATCTGTAGAGAGCGATAAGGTCGCCCCTGAGCCTCCTCTTCTCCAGGCTGAACAAGCCCAGCTCCCTCAGCCACTCCTCATAAGACTTGTTCTCCAGGCCCCTCACCAGCTTCGTCGCCCTTCTCTGGACCCACTCAAGCACCTCCATGTCCTTCTTGTAGCGAGGGGCCCAAAACTGAACACAGTACTCGAGGTGCGGCCTCACCAGAGCCGAGTACAGGGGGACGATCACTTCCCTAGCCCTGCTGGTCACACTGTTTCTTATGCAAGCCAGGATGCAGTTGGCCTTCCTGGCCACCTGAGCACACTGCTGGCTCATATTCAGCCGACTATCCACCAATACTCCCAGGTCCTTCTCTGCCTGGCAGCTTTCCAACCACTCACCTCCCAGCCTGTAGCTCTGCTTGGGGTTATTGCACCCCAGGTGCAGGACCCGGCACTTGGCCTTGTTGAACTTCATGCAGTTGACCTCAGCCCATCGGTCCAGCCTATCCAGATCTTCCTGCAGAGCCTTCCTACCCTCGAGCAGATTGACACAAGTTTTAAGTAGTATCTCTCTATACTTTATCATAGCATCTACATGATAGCTTTTATCATGTATCAGTACAGGCTGGGGGATTACCTGCTGAAGAGGAGCTCTGCAGAGAGAGACCTGGGGGTGCTGGTGGACGACAGGTTGACCATGAGCCAGCAGTGTGCCCTGGTGACCAAGACGGTTAATGAGACCCTGGCGTGCATAAAAAGGAGAGTGGCCAGTGGGTCGAGGGAGGTGATCCTCCCCCTCAGGCCTCACCTGGAGCACTGTGGCCAGTTCTGGTCTCCCCAGTACAAGAAAGATGGGGATCTTCTGGAAAGAGTCCAGCGGAGGGCAACAAAGATGATTCGGGGCCTGGAGAGTCTTCCCTATGAGGAAAGTCTGAGAGACCTGTGCCTGTTCAGCCTTGAGAAGAGAAGACTGAGAGGGGATCTTATCAGTGTCTATAAATATCTTAAGCGTGGGAAACAGTGGGATTTGGCCAAACTCTTTTCAGCGGTTTGTGGGGATAGAGCAAGTGGCAATGGCCACAAAATGGATCACAGGAAGTTCCGCATGTATATGAGAAAGAACTTCTTCACAGTGAGGGTGATGGAGCACTGGAACAGGCTGCCCAGGGAGGTTGTGGAGTCTCCTTCTCTGGAGATATTCACAGCCCATCTGGATGCCTACCTGGGCAATCTGCTCTCAGGAACCTGCTTTGGCAGGGGGGTTGGACCCAATGATCTCTTGAGGTACCTTCCAACCCCTAAAATTCTGTTATTCTGTGATTCTGTGATCTATATATCATTTTATCATTTTATTAAAGGAACTTAAATATCCTATTATTTATTTATTTATTTATTTATGTATTTTAATGTTAGTTGATGTAATCTGGGGGGGGGGGGGGAAATGTAGAAGGAAAAAAAAACACAAAGAAAAACACAAAAGAAGCAATCTTTGGAGCCAGTCTACAGAATGACTGATTCAGATGAAGCTGTACATTTAAGCACTGATATATTACAGAATCACAGAATAATTTAGGTTTGAAGGGACCTCTGGAGGTCATCTGGTCAAAGACCACTGCTTAGGCAGAGGCATCCAGAAGAGTTAGCCTATGACCACATACAGGCAGCTTTTGAAGAACACCAAGGAAGGAGACTCCAAAACTTCTCTGTGCTCCAGCACATGGACAGTATGCAAGTGCTTCCAGATGTTTAGATGGTGTTTAGATGGAGTGTCTTATATTCACTCATGCTCATTGCCTCTTGTTCTGTTTCTGTATGCCACTGAAAAGAGCATGGTTCCGTCCTCTGTGTACTCTTCCTTTGGGTATTTATAGGCATTGATGACATCCCCACTGAGCCTCCTTTTCTCCAGGCTGAACAGTCCCAACTTTCTAAGATTCTCCTCACAGGAGAGGTTCTCCAGTCCTTTGATCATCTTGGTAGCCTTCTTTTGGACCCCTCATAGTATGTCCAGAGTATCTTGTACTGTCGTGCCCAAAATTAGACACAGTACTACAGCTGTGGCCTCACCAAAGCTGGGTAGAGGGGATTTTCATCCCAAGGTGCAGGACTATGAATTTCTCCTAGTTAAGATTCATTTCATCATACCTCTGCAGCCTGTCTGGATGGCAACATGGACCTCTCCTGAATAAGCCACTTCTATGAGTTTCATGTTATCTGTGAATTTACTCTACCCAATTATCCATAGAATGGAATCTTTTAAAATCTTAGAATCTTAGAATGGCAAGGGTTGAAGGGACCTTAAAGACCATATAGTTCCAACACCCCTGACATGGACAGGGATGCCACTCACTAGATCAGATTGCCCAGGGCCTCATCCTCCAGGGATGGGCTATCCACAACTTCTTTGGGCGACCTGTTCCAGTGCCTCACCACCCTCTGTGAAGAATTTATTCCTAACATCTAACCTAAATCTACTCTCTTTTGGTTTAAAACATTTTCCCCTTGTCATATCACTATTTGTCCATGTAAGAAGTTGTTTTCCATCTTTTTTTATAAGGCTTTAAGTACTGCAAGGCTGCAATGAGGCTCCCCAGAGTGTTCTCTTCTCCAGGCTGAACAACTTCTACTCTTTCAATTTGTCTTCACATGAGAGGTGCTCCAGCCCTGTGACTATGCTCGTGGCCCTCTTCTCGACCCCCTCTAATAGATCAACTTCTTTCTTGTGCTGGGGGCCTGAGGCCTGGTGAAGCACTCCCAGTCAGGCCTCAAAAGTGCAGAGTAGGGAGTCTTTTCCTTCAGCCAGCTGGCCACTCCTCTTTTGATGCAGCCCAGGATGCAGATGGGCTTCTGGGCTGCAAGTGTGTACTGATGGCTCATGTTGAGCTTTCTGTCCACCAGAACCCTCAAGGTCTCCACATAATTCTTGTCCCAGTCTATACTCTTGTCTGGGACTGCTCTGACCCAGGTGCAGCACCCTGCACTTGGACTTGTTGAACTTCATAAGGTTCATGTTGACCTACTTTCTCAAGCTTGTCAAAGTCCCTTTGGATGGCATTCCTTCCTTGTGTTGTATCAATGGCACCACTCAGCTTGGTGTTGCCTGCAAATTCCGCAAACTTGCTGAGGGTGCACTCGATTTTACTGTCTGATTTGATCCCATATATTAAACAAGACTGGACCCAGTATTGACTCCTGGGGTACTTTGCTCATTACTGGTCTATGGGCCTGGCAAACCAGATAGTTTTCAATTCACAGTACAGTCACGTCCAGCCCATACCTCAACAGCTTCTCTATGAGGGTCTAAGAGGACAGTGTCAAATGTCTTGCTCAAATTCAGGAAGACAATATCTACTGCTCCCTCCTCATCCATCAGGATGGTCATTTCACTGTGGAAGCTTGTCAGGTTGGTCAGGCATGATTCAATACTGACTACTCCTCCTGATGATTTCTTCTCCTTCATGTGCCTGGAAATATTTTCCAGGATTAGCTGTTCCATCATCTTCACAGAGATTGAAGTGAGGCTGACCAGGTAGTTCCCTGGGTCCTTCTTCTTGCTCTTCTTGAAGGTAAGTGCAACATTTGCATTTCTCCCAGTTGCCATAATTAATCAAGAGAGATTTTGTCATCCACCTGTTCCCTCAGTAAATTATATAGATATTTAGACTCATGTCATGATACCAGATATTAAAGACTCGTCATATTGTCTGCTCTGCTTACAAAGGAAGGAAGATCTCTGCAAGAAAAATTTCTCTGGTTTCAGCCCCCTTGATACATAGAAAATGTCAAACAAAGACGGTGGATGCTGAATTTGACACAGTAGGTCACATGGACATAACTGAAGTTGTACTCTTTCTTATATAGACCACTAAAGCTCATCATTTCCATATTATTTTACTGCTAGATGTCTCTCTTCATGAGACACAAGGATAATAGAGGGCAAGTACTTGTCAACACCTTAAAACAGAAGGTAGATCATTAAAAAAATTTTAAATTGCATATGACCTGCACTGATTCATACTACCTTCTCTTACCTTGGCTGTTACAACAATTTAGGTATTTGCATTTTTTTTTTCTGCTAGACATTAGAGATTTCCAGTGGATATAGAATCATAGAACCATAGGATCATAAAGGTTGGAAGAGACCTTCAAGATCATCTGGTCCAACTATCCCTCCACCACTAATGTCACCCACTAAATCATGTCCCTAAGCACCAGGTCCAACCTTTCCTTGAACACCCATGGGGATGGTGACTCCACCACCTCCTTGGGCAACCTGTTCCAATGCCTGGCTACTCTTTTTGAGAAGAAAGGTCTTCTAATCTCTAACCTAAACCTCCCCTGGTGCAACTTGAGGCCATTTCCTCTAGTCTTATCACTATCTGCCTGTGAGAAGAGGCTGACCCCCTGGCTCTCCACACCTTCCTTTCAGGTAGTTGTAGAGAGCAATCACGTGTCCCCCAAGCCTCCTCTTCTCCAGACTAAGCAACCCCAGTTCCCTTAGCCTCCCCTTATAGGACATGTGTTCCAGATCCATCACCAGCTTCGTAGCCCTTCACTGGACACGCTCCAGGGCCTCGGTGTCCTTGTAGTGAGGAACCCAAAACTGAACACAGTACTAAAGGTGCAGCCTTACAAGAGCAGAGTACAGGGGAACACTCACCTCCCTGGTCTTGCTGGCTACGCTGTTCCTGATTCAATCCAGGATGCCATTGGCCTTCTTGACCACCTGGGCACACTGTCGGCTCATGTTCAGGCGAGCATCAACCAACACTCCCAGATCTTTTTCCTGTGCACTGCTTTCCAGCCACTGTGCCCCAAGCCTGTAGTGTTATGTGGGGTTGTTGTGGTGAAAGTGCAAGGACCTGGCACTTAGCCATGTTGAACCTCACATTTCACTCACAGGAAGTATTATGTAGAAATACTACCAAGCAAGGCGGATTGTAATATTAATGTAATTGTTCTAAGCAACCAGACTATTCTATCATTTCAGTTTTTATTCCTATGAATACATTTAAATGAACTGTATTTTCCCTCTGCTAATTAAGTTGACTGCTGGTGTTTTGCTTTCGAGAATGAGAGTAAACCTATTGTTTCTGGAGCTATGATACCTGTGGCAGAAGTCCGCCTTCTTCCTGATCTCAAAGTTATTGCTTATGATAATAAACACTATGGTGAATTGTGTAAAGAGGTGGAACCAGGTCTTAAATCACTGTCATCCATAAGCACCAACTCCTGACTACATTTTTTTTTTCTTCATTATCTTGCATATAAAAGCTGAATGATGTATGAAAAGGTAATGAGGAAGGGAGTAACAGTGCATCAAACAGTTCTCCATATTATTATTTCATAAGAAAACCAAAATGTAAAATAATAGTCAAATGATTTACAAAGCTACTTAGAGCATACTTTTAAATAAATAAATAATTAAATACATAACATCCTCAAAGCAAATTTTACGGAAGTGCCCACTCCTGTTATCTTCTACTTCTTCACCTGACACAAAAGGAAAAATTCATAGTTTTGTCTTGAATGACTTGTTTTGTATTTTGATGAAAAAGAGCAAAGCAAGGTTTCTAAGAAAGAAATACAATTTACGTATATGTCTCCTTTAAAACAGATTAAAAATGTCCACAAGGTCTGAATATACCACACATTACCCAGTACCCCACCTATTCAAAATCATTGTTCACAAAATCAATCTTTTATGCACTTTAAATGCATATAGTCAATGGAGTAAGAGAATTCAAAAGATCATGAAACAAAACCCCAGATTCTATCCTTGCCAGAGAAGACCTTAAGTTAAAAATAAATGTATCTTTTTCTATTCTTTTCATAAACCTCTAGAGGACCAAAATATATACATATATACTTGAGCGCAAATATGGTTGCTTATCTGTTATCAGCAGGGTGGAGGGGTCGACAATACTAGGGGGGAAGGGGAGGAGGGATTTTTAGATTTGCTATCTAGCTTGAAGGATACATTAAAGAGTGTCACCATGCAAATAACTTTAAAAATTCACTTAATCAACATAGTCTTTATTTAGTAATCTAATAATGCCTACTGACTTAGCTCATATCGTATGTTTAGGTATGTTTTTTCTTTTTTTTAAAAAAAGAAAAAATTCTAGTCTTCTGTAAAAGACAAGACAAAAACATTTAAAATAAAAGAAGATACTTTTCTCACAGAATATCTTATTATTAAATACCAAAATACTGAATGAAGACACTGTGTTAACACCAGACAATAATAATTGCAAAGACAATGTTTTTTGTGGCACCATACATGGTGCCACAACTGAGTATTATGCTATGTCTCTTCACAGAAATTGGTTGATTATCTGAAAAATGACACCACAGAAGGCAAACTAAGTAGTAGTTTGCTATTATAACCACACCAGGTATAAAGTCTGGTTGTATATCACATCTCCATCTGTGACACTGTGGTGTGTGGAAGTGAACTGCAGCATGCTTTCACAGCTCCCTTGCTCCCTTCCACATGTGCACTTGACTTACAACAACTCACATGTTTCACAGTGATTGACTACTCATAAGAATGGTAAACAGAGACACGTGAGTCAGTTTCCCAATTCATGGTCTATTATTCAATTGTTTGTTAGGGCTCTCATATGATAAGATTGGAGTCTCAAAGGGTTAGAAAGATTAGTCTCACTGTTTGATGTATTCCCCTTGGTACCACACAGTACCAATATCTCCATACACTATTTCTGGAACACGTTTTTTGATGCACCATACATGATAGATGACTGCATTAGCATTCATGGAACATTAAGAGAATGAAATGTGGGGTCCACTACCAAAGATGATAACAGCTTAGGCACATGTAGGCATTTCCTTCTCTGTCGTTGTCATTTACTAAGATGTTGATATGATGGCTTAAAGCCAACTCTCAGCATATAGCTCAAAAAACTTTTAAACTTTTTTTAAAAAACATATTAGTTTTCCTTTGTCTTTTTGTTATGTAAGTTTCCATCATGAGATAAAAAATAAAAATAAAAAATAGATCTGTAACTCTCAGAATCAGTCTACACATTTCCTAAAAAAAAAAAAAAAAAAAAAAAAAAAAAAAAGAGAGAGAGAAAAACAAAAAACACCATTGCTTTCATAGTCACTTTGTAGATTTTTTTTTCCACACTAATGTATTTGAGTCTTATCAAGAGTTCAGGATTAGGTTTATAGCAATCAAATAACATTTTTGAGTTTCCAATTAAGAATTGCAACACAATTAAGATAGTATTATTAAAGAAAAAATAAAAAAAACAACAAAAATACTTTTTGGAACTCCTACTACCTCTAAAGATATGGAACCCACTTACAAAGTACCTGTAGACTGCATCTGCACAGCTTGTGACTGAATCCTACCACAAGATGGTCATATCATTTGCTTGATAAACAGTTTCATATGAGTCACCAGAACAACTTTAATTAAAGTTCAGTGACAAAACTACCACAAAAATTTCTTTTATATAATTCTGCACACTGTACTGTTATGGTTTCGTTTGTTTTTGTTTGTTTTGTGTGTTTTTTTTTTTTTTTTTTTGTGTATTTGTTTGTTTTGAGGTATATTTAATTTATATGATATGTTCCTGTCCTTCTAAAAGAATTAGTTATTTTTACACGCTTTCATATTTCAGAACTTGTTTCCACTGATCATAGACTTACACCTCTGGATTGAAACACAAGCATCATTTAATGAAGAACAAGCTATGCTCCATCCTGTGCTGTTCTAAACATTACTCATCAGGACACAACAGTGCACAGAAAATACCATAGAATATCACATAGTGGTTGAGGTTGGAAAGAGACTCTGGAGATCACCTAGTCCAACTCCCCTTCCAAGGAGAATCACCTACAGCATGCTGCACAAGATCACATCCAGATGTTTTTTTTCTCCAGAGAAGGAGACTCCATGGCCTCTCTGAGCAACCTGCTCCAGTGCTCTGTCACCCTCATAGTGATTTTTTTTTTTTTTCACAAAAGTGTTTTCTCATATTCAGTTGGAACTTCAGCTGTGTTCCAGTTTGTGCCCATTGCCTCTTGTCCTGTCACTGGGCTCCACTGAAAAGAGTCTGATCCCATCCTCTCAACATTTATGCACATTGATCAGATCCCCTCTCAGTCTTCTCTTCTCCAGGAGAAACAGACACATCTCTTTCAGCCTCTCCTCATTTTACAGATGCCCAAGTCACCTAATCATCACAGTAGCCCTCTGCTAGACTTGTTCCAGTAGCTCCACGCCCATCTACTGGGGAGCCCAGTAGATGCCCAGAAACAGACACAGCTCTGGTGAGAGCTGAGTAGAAGGGAAGGATCAACTCCTTTGACCTGCTGGCAACACTGCACCCCAGAATACCACTTCTTGGCCACAGGAGCGCACTGCCGGCTCATGGTTAAACTGCTGTCCACCAGGACTCCCAGGTTCTTCTCCGCAGAGCTGCTTTCCAAACAGTGCTGATCAATGGGGTTATTCCTCCCTAGGTGTAGGACCCTGCACTTGCCTTTGTTGAACTTCATGAGGTTCCTCTCCACCCAGCTGGCCATCCTGGCCGTGTCTCTCTGAACAGCAGCACAGGCCTTTGATGTATGAGCAGCACCTCAGCTTTGTGTCATCAGGAAACTTGCTGATGGTACACTATTCCATCATCCAGGTCACTGATGGATGTTGAATAAGGCTGGGCCCAGTACTGACTCCTGGGGGACACTGCTAGCTACAGGCCTCCAACAAGGCCCTGCACTGCTGAGTACAACCCTCTGATCTCTGCTATCCAGCCAGTTCTCAATCCACCTCACTGTCCACTCATCTATCCCACACTTTCTGAGTGTGCCTATGAGGATGTTATATAACGCAGAAAGTGAAGGATGCAGCTCTGTTGGTATAATTTTGATAGAATACCAGGATTCAAAATATGTACTCAACAGTGACTCATACATTTGAAAGTGAATTGGAAATTTGGGTAGGCAGGCTACAACGATCCATGTGGGGATTTTACCAGAAGGAAAAAACTTTACTGAATACCCTTGCTTAAAGTATAAAAAGCCTCTAAAAGTTGTGTGAGTTATAAAAGTGAATGATATACTTCCACATTTTTGGTAAATAGACTGGAAGGGTAATTAACATCCTGCTTCTTTTTCTAATTGCAGAAACTGATGTTTTCACCAAGTAACAAAACAGAAAATCATAATACGAGAAGCAGAAAATATAGCATAGATTCATAGACTGTGGTCAATCCACAGATTGATGATGGCCTGCAAAAAGAGATAAGAGTAAATCCAGAACACCATGATTAAAGAGGAGCTCTCAGCTCACCAGTCACTATATTACCTGTTGACCATAACAACAGCCTATGACCAATAGTACTCAGGACATAACACATTACAGGCCACTATACTATGCTTTAACTTGAGTAATGACACTCATCTTCAAGTCAGTGTCATGAACTTATATTTTTGTTGAAACACAGGATTGTGGTCTGTTCTTCACCATCTTCTTAAAGCATAAATACTGTATGTGTCTGTAACATCCCTGTGTGCTGCATGAAATTTGGAAAGAGGTAGAGTTTAAAGGAGGCTATTTTCTACATTTAATGTGCGTAGACAATTTGAGCAGGTGGGAGAAATAAGTCCTAGGGAGAGAAATAAATATAAATGTATAAATAAAACTTAAAAAAACAACAACAACCAACCAAACACCAATAACCATATCACAACATTCGATATTCTGGATTTAATGTTTCTTTTTCTGTCTTTGGTAAGAAAATGGATGTTGTTTAAAAACAGAATATATGGAAATATTCCCCAAATTGAACTTATTATCTAATAAATAAATTATTGATGTTTGATTGTATTTTTGGACTTTCTCTGAGTTGAGCTCACTGAACCACTTGCTATCTGAATTATAAACTAAAATAAAAGAAAAAGTGTTATCACTTAAATTCAGTGAAAGAAATAGAGCCCTTCACTGTTTTTATACTAGATAAAATCTATATTAGAGAATAAAATTTATTTGTGAATTTATTCCATAGAACTTTCACTGACATATAAAAATCTAAAGATTAGAGAAAAGACACAGGATGGATTCTACAACGCAATAGCTTTTTGATCCTGTCATCTATGAAAATGTTCTAAAATAAAACTGAAGGACACCTGGAAAAATAACCCTTCACGATGGGAATAAGCCAGTGATACTGTGCCTCTCTTCATTCTTTTATCTTGACAGAAAAATAAAATAAATAAATAATTTTTTTTAAAGGGTTAAAAAAAATGTCCAGAATAAACTTGTGCTATACTGTTTCCTGATCTTCTCAGTGGATAATTTTATCTAGGGCTCAGAGAGGTATAACTGACAGAATATTCACATAGACAGATCGACACAGAAAGCACAGCACTGGAAATATTTGCCTGGCTCTTTAATTCCTGTTGTGCAAGACATTTAAGGTATATAATGAAATTTATTACATAAATTCAATATTTTAATTTCCACTGTAGCAGGAAAATAGTTTATATTAAAAATTAAGATTTTATCTGGAAGGGGACACATAAGAAAAGTCAGAAATCTATGATGGAATGATGGACCCTGGTAATATAACTTCAAAAAATCATAGATTATGTTTGTAGTTTAGCTTGCAAGGTGTTTTAGATGTTGAACTTAGCGATATGGTTTAGTGGAGGACTTGTTACTGTTAGATCAGAGGTTGGACTCGATGATGTTGAGGTCCCTTCCAACCTAGACAATTCTGTGATTCTGTGATTCTGTGTTTCTGAAGGTGTTTCATTCAGAGCATAGGCAGCCTCCAAACGATATCAAGTTTCAACTTCAGAACATAATTGAGCATTAAATATTTCCAAGGATGGAGATTAACTGGCCTCTCTGAGATATGTTGTGTAGTATTTATCCTCTCATATTGTGATTATTTTTTTTCTAACATTCATAATTTGTTGCATTTCATGTCCAGTCAGTGTAAAATCTTAACTGTGCACTTCCAGGAAGAACCTGGCTCCATCTTCTCTGGAGTCTATCCTGATAAGTAACTGAAAACAGCTCATTTTTATCTTCTGTGTTCTGTATAGACAAACTCACTTCCCTTGGCCTCTCTGTGCACAATCTGTGTTCCAGACTCCTAAACACCTTGATGGCCTTGCACTGGACCAATGCTATCTTTTTTTTTTTTTTTTTTTTCCCACAGTACTGGGTTCCCAAAATTAGGTACAATGCTCTGGATACTGCAAAAGAGAGAAGTATCACTTTTCATCTGCTGACTGCAGCCTTTCTCTTACTAATATACAGTTGTTCATCATTTATGCAAGGACACAATAACGAATAACATTCAACTTGTCCACCGGGACACCTAAATCCTTTTCTGTTCAGCTCTTTGCTAACCAATGTGTCCAGCCTGTGCAAGATGTTGCATTCTGTTTTGCTTTACTTTAAAATGTTTCTGCTAACTTCCCCCAATTCAATACCACAAACTTCATTCTCTCATTCAAGCCAGCAACAAAGACATTAAATAAAAACATCCCAGTATAAAACCAGGAAAAGTATGTGAGAAGTATGGAGATCTCTTTCTTTCTCCAAACCAAATTATTACTGTACCCCACATGTGTAGGGGGGTTAGGGTAGAGTGATGTGGGGTGTTCATGACATGCTGATCAGACTATGATGCTTTTTGAAGAAGAAGATAAAGAAATAAAAATAATAAAATAAAATAAAATAAAATAAAATAAAATAAAATAAAATAAAATAAAATAAAATAAAATAAAATAAAATAAAATAAAATAAAATAAAATAAAATAAAACTGTTATTTTCTATCAATTCTGTCATCGTATATGTGTAGATAAATCTTTCACATGGTCTCTAATTTGCCCTTCCCAGGTTTAATACATTTTTTTTTCTCCAACATCATTTATCATCCTTTCTCCAGACAGTAAATTACTTCTTAATTTCTACCACTAGTTTTGGGAGGCAAGATTTAAATATTTTGTACACCCTTCTGTGACAAGGTGCAATGGCTTGGAACTAGTCACTCTCCAGGTTAGTCCATATACTCAACCAACTGAAAGAATTATCCTTTCATAAAAAGTTTACTGTATGTGATGTGAGAAGTTCGTATCATATTTGCATTCCAAATGTACCTAAGCATTTGTGGTAGTTTTACTTGGGTGGGCATCCGAGATCCACCACAGCTGCTCACTCACTCTCCCTCCTCAAGGGAAAGTGGGAGAAAATACAATGCAAAGGGCTCAAGGTTTGAGGTAAGGATGCGGACATCACTCAACAATTATCATGACAGGTAAAACAAACTTGGAGTAGGGAGACAGTAAGTTTTATTGCCTATAACTAAAAAGACAGAAAAGTGAGAAACAAAGGAAAGAAACCAAAAACACCTTCCCTCTACCCACCTTATTCCACCTCCTCTCCCTGAGTAGCACATGGGAACGGGGGAATTGAGGCTGCAGTCAGTCTATAGCACTTTGTCTCCACTGCTCCTTCACGGTCCCTCTCTGCCTCTGCTCCCCGTGGGGTCCCTCCCACAGGATGCCGTCCTTCCCGAACTGAGCCTGCGGGGGCTGCCCACAGGCCGCAGCTCTGCTCCCCCACGGCTCCGTCTCACGGGGTCCATCCCCCAGGAGCAAACTGCTCCAGCACGGGTCCCCCACGGGTGGGCGGCTGCTCCTCCCAGACCCCCTGCTCCTGCGTGGGCTCCTCTTCATGGGCTGCAGCTCCGGCCTGGGGCCTGCTCCTGCGGGGGCTCTCCATGGGCCGCAGCCTCCTCCAGGCCACATCCACCTGCTCCACTGGGGGCTCCTCCACCCATGGGGGGGCTGCAGCGTGGAGATCTGCTCCATGTGGGACCCATGGGCTGCAGGGGGAAAGCCTGCTCCATCAGGGGCCTCTCCACGGGCCGCAGGGGAACTTGTGCTGCCTTGTGCCTGGAGCACCTCCTGCCCTCCTGCTGCAATCACCTTGGGGGCTGCAGGGCTGCTTCTCACTGCTCTCTCTCCCAGCTGCTTAAGCACAGCAGTTGTTGTTTGTTTGTTTGTTTGTTTTTCCTTTTCTTAAATGTGGTCTCACAGAGGCTCAAACAACATTGCTTTTTGGCTAGTCTCTGGCCAGCGGTGGGTCCCTTTGGAGCCTGCTGAAAGCTGCCCTTATCTAATGTGGAGAAGCTTCTGGATTCTTCTCACAGAAGCCACCTTTATGGCCCCCCTCTACCAAAACCTTGCCATGTAAACCCACTACAGTATTCTTTACCTTTGGTTTGTGATGAAGAAAATGAGCAGAATGCCAGGTCTGGGCTAATAAATATCAACAAAGGCTGTTACATGGACTTTGGAATATACAGTTTACATATTCTTGCCAAACAAAACTTGTTAAACCATGGTGTTTATCAAGGTTTAGGTATCTTTTTGCTTCATCTAGACTAACCACAACTTTGAGATATATCAGAATTAGGAACGCTTCCACAAATGGAAAAGTTACTGCACTATAGAAGAGCACACACATGGTAAAATTAAGTTGCTTGTCAGTAAAATTCCTCAGAATTAGAATAAGCTATGTGTATGAAAATACATTTCATCAGTAGGGCTGAAATTTCACTACAAAACTCTGTTGGATGGTAGCTGTTAGGTTCAGTGTAGATGGCATTGGAGAGACATTTTGACCCTCTGTATGTTGTCTTTGTATGTGTATACATATACACACATGCATATATATGTATGCATTTTTTGAGTATTGTATTCAGTATTCAGAAGTATTGTTATATATATATATGTATATACAAGTTATATACAGTAGTTATATATAGAAGTATTTATAAAGTACAATAAGATTCTCAAATGTAAAGTCTTGAATTGCCTTCAGCATGAAGTAATGTAATGACAGCAATTACTACTACAGGCCAAGCATGAAAAAATCCCATGATGCCAGTATATACATATTTTTTAAGTGAAGACATTCTGTTAATTTGTTTTAACGGATGCTCAGATAAGAAGTTGTTTTATAATTACAAAACTATAGAGTCTTTTTCTCTTTTTGTTTTGTTTTGTTTTGTTAAAAAAAAAAAAAAAAACATTTTGTGGCCAATTTCATTGCTTTGTCTGGATATTTCAGTCATGTTTTATTACTCTATTGATGTAGCAGAACATAATATTACTGGTACAACTTCAGATCAAAAATATGGTACACCATCCTGGGAAATTATTTTTTTATTTATTTATTTTTCTTTTTTCTTTTCGTGGAAAAAGTAATCAGCAATGTAATAGAGCTCTGTCAACTTTTAACTAAAATAATATTTAAAACACAAAATTTGTACTCTCAGTTATGGTCCATGTGCAAAACAACACATCTCTAGCGAAACACATAAAAAGTGCAGTTTTTATTCTGTTGTTAATAAGGGAAATACAGATCCAGCTGGCTTGCAGGCTGCTCATGTGGGGGACTACATGACTTAAATCTGATCCATTCAACAGGTCCCTGTTTAACATCTGTTAAAAGCATGCATCTCTATGTGATTACCAAGGGAGGAGAATTGTCACTTCATACAAAAATCTACCTCAGCTGCTCTCACTTTATGGCAGATGTGTAGAATGTTAGCTGCATGCAAAATTTAAGGAAATAAAGAAATTATGATGCTGTAGTGATACAGTGATTTTAAGATAATGTTTGGAGAAAATGGTAAATCTTTCTTACTACCTATGTTTAGGGAAGGCTTTTTGTCCTTTCCTACTTTTAGAAAAAGGCTTGTCTTTCTGTCCCTCTCATATTGAGGAGCTGGAGAAATAGGGGAGATGATGAATACCTTTCTTGATGGCAGGACAACCAAACAAATAAAACAGAAGTTGGATGGTCAGCTCTATTCAGTACACAATTCTTAATTTTCAAGGAAAAATGACTTTCAGGAGCTTTCAGCCTTTCATGTTAGTCCAACAATTGAGACTTCTGAGAGACAAGTAGTAAAATATAATGATGGTTAAGGTAGAAATACGTAGAATAATAAAACTCCAAGAACAATAATGTGACAAAGGTGGCAGAGTTACAGTTACAAATGTGTTGCATTTCCTTATGTGACTGAGAAGTGATCAGATAGATAAGGGAACTTTGATGGACTTTAATGCTGAAAAAATCTATTCTAATTCTGGATAAATCTCTACACTGAATTGTGTTAGACTTCAAAAATATGTTTGTGTAATGTTTTGAAGGTATTGAATAATACCATCATAATCATATCTCCTTAGGCTTACTTATCTAGTATTATTTTACTTTATCTAGTAAAATAAGAAAGTCACTCAGATCTGTGAAAGTGAACAAATTTACTTTCTTAATGAATACCCTGTGACAAAACTTGTCTTTGTTTTGCTCTGTTGTATTTAAATAAGTGTGAGAGATGCATCCAACAGTGGGGTTTTGCTGGAGAATCAGGCTTCTAATGAATAATATTTCTTCACAACATTTTGACTTCTATTTGTTGGTTATCAGACTGACTCAGGATTTCTTGCATGAGAACCATGCTTTTGGGTTTATACAGATTAAATTCTGGTTTAAAATGGGTGGCATTAAAAAGTAAATTTTTTAAAAAATATGATCTTACCATAAACGAAGATTTATTTTAAAGATAATGCTTCTGGAATGTAAGGTTACTTGGAGGATTTTTTTTCTTAACCAGTTAATTGCATGGGCCAAATGCCATGAAAAAGACAAGGGGACAGAATATTCTGAAATCAATGAGAAAAGACACAAAAGAGACTAGTGTGTAAATTTTCCGTATGGCATTTTGAAGAAAATAGTGGAACACAGTCCCAAAGTTGATACTGATTTATTTTTGTCTCATGGACAAAGATATTAGCTTCACTCTCCAAAAAGAGCATTTACTGACAATGCAACAGCCAAGCATTTATAGTTATATACAAAAAGCTGGTATAGCAACTATGTCATGATAAGTAAGGATGTCCATTATAATCATCAGAAGCGGAATTGGATTTCAAGATCATTATTTTAAACTCATTTCATTGAGACCAGTTAGTATTCTATCCAACTCTATCTAGTATCCAACTCTAGTATTCTATCCATTCTATCCTAGGTGTCTAGATTATAAAAATGGTGCATGATTAGCTAAGGACTCGAGTTTGGACAATTATGTGGCAACAATCTATACACTATTTAAATTATTTTACAAAACAATATTTCTCAATTAGAAGATTGGATTGCTGACTACCTGTATATGTCACTGCTTATGTAAAAAACAGACATATAATTACCTCATAAAAGAGTAAATAAATATATTATTCTAGGTAGTCACATTATGAGTATAAAGCTCTGAATCAGTTTATGGGGAAGCATATGGGTGCAAAAGGCAACAGATGATCATGAACTGTTGTTGTCTTCCTCCTTGTGATCAGTAAAAAATAAAGGAAGAAGAAATAAGACATTGTTGCATCTCCTGTAAAAACTGGACAAGACAGATGAGTCATCAAACCTGGAAATAGAACATACTACTGAGGAGCAATGGATCTGGTGGTGTGCACAAAATGGAGTGAGCAAGGAGTGAGCAAGGTGATACAGTATTTCATATCCAAGAGATAAGGGTCAATAGCCTTGTAAAACAGATCTAAAACAGAAAAAGGATAATATTCTCTGACCAGCTGTTGATTCCCTCTCTCTTTTCCTTTAAACTTCAAAAAATAGAACCACTAAGCTCTCCTTTGAAGTAAAACTTAAAATGTTATTAACTGAAGATCACATTCAGAAAGACTTGATCTGAACTAATTGATGAACAGAATATTCTTTGGTTTTGAATGTAAGGGGTTTAATTTGTATAGGTCTTTTGAAAAATTCACCTTTTGAGTCTCTTTTGATCTCCAGGATGACTGTACTCACAGAGTTTGCTACAGGCAAGCACGATCCACAGTTGTGGTTTAGCCCCAGCAGGCAGCTCAGTACCACACAGATGCTTGCTCACTCTCCCCAGGTGGTTGGGGGAGAGAATCCAAAAGGTAAAAGTGAGAATTCATGGATTGAAATAAAGACAGTTCAGTAGGCAAAGCAGAAGCTGTATGCACACAAGCACAGCAAATCAAGGGATTCATTCACTGTTTCCCATTGACAGGCAGGTGTTTCCCATTGACAGCCACCTCCAGGAAGGAAAGCAGGTATCAAAATGCATAACAGTTTCTTGGAAAGAAAAATGCCACCACTCCAAAAGTCTCCCCTTCTCCTTCTTTACCTCAGCTGTTATTGCTGAGCGTGACACAACGTGTTGTCAAGGGACATCGCTTTGGTCAGTCTGGGTCAATCAGCTTCTGGCTGTGTCTCCTCCCACCTTCTTGTGTACCCCAAGATACCTCACTGGCAGGGCAGCACGAGGAGCTGAATAGTTTTGGCTCTGTGTGAGCCCTGCTCTACAACTGAAACCACTAGTGACTTATCACTAGTGACTTATCACTACTGTTTTCATCAAAAAATCAGAACACAGCATTGTGTGAGTCTCTGCAAAGAAAATTATCTATATCACAGCCAAAACTCTAACAATAGTTAAATGATTTATTTTCTCTGCTCTTTCCTTCCCTTGTAACTCATGCAGAAAGTCCACATTAAATGTATACAGCTTAAATGTTAGATTAGAATATTCATGCATTTCCTTTGCTTTATAAGAGAAGATAACATCCTGACAGACCTCAAAATAGAGTGAGTATACCCTTCCAGCTTTGCTCAGGTTGTTTGGATACACTATAAACAAGATGCATCTCTGTGAATCATCTGTGTCTATTTATTTATTTATTTGACTAAAAAGCAGGAAATAAGAGTGATTAGGGAAAAACTAATGATAATATACTAATGAAAACATAATAATGAAGCAGTCTAACTCTTAGTAGCTACAAATGGTCATTGACAGCCCATAAATGAAAGGATTTTGTCCTTACACAATCTCTTAAATTATTCTTTCTACAATGAATTGGCAGGTATTGGTTTATTATTTGAATGAATTTTGTTCAACATTTTTTAGTTAATTGGATATTTAGTTAAAATCAAGTTGTCTGGAATTAAAATACTTTTGCTAACAATAGTATTAGACAGTTTATTAACCTGTTTTTAAAAGTCTATAAAAGACAACCCTTCCCTTTACAAGCCAAGGAAAATTGTATAGGCTGAGTTGGATACAATCCATCTACACTATTCTTTCAAATACATTTCTTACAAATGAAAGACTTGGTCACAACAGTGTTATAAACAGAAGAGAACAACTTTTAAAGATTGTCTACATTTTGTACCGAACTCATCAGAAATACCATTTACTTTCCAGTCTATCAAAAAGTGTTTTGAGAATTGATCAGAGTCTGAAACAAAACAAAACAAAATAAACATATAGGTGAAGTTATCCTTATGGTTCAAATACTTCAGGCTTGTAAAGTCGAACTGAGGAAATAGGAGCAGAATTCCTAACTCCTGCTCTCCTACAGTTATGCTGAGAATGGGTAAAAAACAATGTCCAACCTCTTTAATA
This sequence comes from Anas acuta, assembly GCF_963932015.1. Lineage (NCBI taxonomy): Eukaryota > Metazoa > Chordata > Aves > Anseriformes > Anatidae > Anas > Anas acuta. The sequence goes on from NC_088979.1 coordinate 12,788,304, forward strand.
TCCAACCAATATCCAACCTCTCTTGTGAGAGCACCTCAGGCAATTCAAAAGGCATAGTATGAAGCAATGGATAACCAAGGCCTGGATTTTTCATGAGCATGTTCTTTCTTTCAAGTATTTGTAAAATGTCCTGGATGAAGGATTTCAAGGTCATATCTTGTTTGCATTGGTGTTTTGCTGATAAGAAGTGATGATAACCTGGCTTGATAACCTGCATCACCTGCTTTTGTCTCTGTGTCCTTCTAAAAAAAACGGTGCATTTCAAGTTTTTAAATATTAAACTAGCAAGAGAACATTCAGATTCAGAGATGTCTGCAATAACAGTTAACATGTTTAGGAAAAAGAAAGTCCTAAAATCTTCTTTGTTTTCATTACTTAAAGCACTGTTTTCTGCGTAGGTTTTGGAAAGCTACTTCATTTCTCCACCTTGACTTTTATAGATTATCATATCCATAAAATGAGGAATCTAATACCTACAGAATGTTACTGCAATTGAACTTAACTTTTTCAACTTGCAATAAGTAGCTCATTAACATTGTTTAGCTCATAAACAATGTTAAACATTTTAAGTTTTCCTGTATTTCTTACAAGCTGATTTGCAAGTTACAAATCTCCTGATAATTTTTATTTCATGACTTGAAGCATTTCATAAAGGTTGTATACATGACAATGTATGTTGCAATCTGCAAGATCTCAGAATTCTGCCAGTTTCATATCTAAAGAAGAATTGACTAAAACAAAGAAGAAATTTCTACATAAAATCTTGTCCAACTATTAACTACAGTTTTTGTTAAATATATATATATATATATATTTATAAAAATACTATTAGCTGTGCTACGGTTCAGCTTCTGTTTCAAATCCTTGTCTGTTTTCCTACATTCAGCTAGGTCATCTGTCCCTTATGAACAATCATGACCTAATCCATAGCTCAGGCTTCTTTTGTTAAAACAAATCTGAGTTCTCTGTCTAACAGATTGACTGTTTTACCTAGTTTGAAAACACCAAATAGAGTATCTCCGGTTCCCAAGCTTGCTTCATGGCTTTATTGCAGGTTGAAGGCTGTGAAAAAGATTCTAATGTTTTTGTCAGTTGCAAGAGTGCTGTAATATTTCAAATTACACATTATGACTTTACACTAAGATACAATATATTTGAACTTAGATCTTTTACTGATAGTAATTAAGTCTTATATACTTAGATATTTTACTGATAGTAATTAAGTCTTACATAAATGAAGTTACTTTAAATTTGGGGGGAAAATAAAAATAATAAAATTAATACCTTTTGTACTGTTGCCTGTATTTCACTTAGCAAATTTCCTACAAAAGAGTAGTACTTTTTCAGAAGATCAGTAACGGGATGAGAAAATCAGATCCCAATTTTCTATGCTGTCCAACACCTAAAATGGACAACACCTAAGTTTCTTGTATGAACCACCAACCCTTTGTTGTGGAGTAGATTCTAGGTTCTCCTTAATATTGGAAGTGAAGGCAGTGAACAAATAGCACAATTTAATAGACTCTTCAGACTTAGTCAATAGTATTTACATGAAGAGATACTGATAGGACAAAGGGGAATAGTAATAAACAAAAAGAGAAAAGATTTAAACTAGATGTTAGGATAACATTCTTTACTCAGAGAGTGGTAAGGCACAGAAACAGGCTGCCCAGAAAAGTTGCGGATGCCCAGTCCCTGGAAATCACAGAATCACAAAATCACAGAATTGTAGGGGATGGAAGGGACCTCAAGATCATTGAGTCCGACCCCCCTGCCAAAGCAGGTTCCCTAGATCAGGTTGCCCAGTTAGGCATCCAGACGGGCCTTGAGAAGGAGATTCCACAACCTCCCTGGGCAGCCTGTTCCAGGGAGGAACTCCATCACCCTTATCATGAAGAAGTTCTTTCGCATGTTGGCGTGGAACTTCCTGTGATCCATTTTTTGTCCATTGCCAAATGTTCACGACTGGGTTGGATGCTGCCTTGCACAAGGTGGTCTAGGAAAAGTGTCCCTGCCAATGTTAGGAAGGTTGGAATTAGATGATATTTAAGGTCCTTTCCAACTCAAGCCATTCTATGATTCTATTTCAGAGGTTGATCATCTGTTAATCCAAAATTGTAATACAAATTCACTGGTCATAATTGTTAAAATTATTGAAATCTCCAACAAAGGCCTGCAATCTTCATTTCTTTCTTAGATTATATGCACTATGGAATAAATGAGGTACATAAAATTTTGCATTATGAGGCTTTATAATCCAACAAAGACATTTCAGGTACAGCTCTATATTAAGTAGATGAGAGCATCCGCTGTGGTATAATGATAAATATGTGATTTCAGACATTAGAAAAAAAAATCATTTTCATTCAGATCTCTACAAGAGCTTTGGGGAAATATAAATGACGCTTCATTATGTTTTTATTTATTTATTTATTTATTCAATGTAATTCAAATGTTTTTAACAACTAAAAATCAAGCCTGAGGGTTTTTTACATATATAATTTAGGAACATTATATTCCCAGCAGAGATATTTGACATTCACAAAGAGAGTGTCAGTTAAAACTTTTTTTTTTTTTTTTTTTTTTTTTTTTTTTTTTTTTGTGAAAACACTCATTTGAATTTCAAAATGGATGTCAAGTTTCTTAGGTGAGTTCATTATAAATACTTTAGAATATCATAAGATTTCCATGAAAACTGAAAGTTTAAGAAGTCTAAAGGCTTCTTCAAAATGTCCACAATTATTCTTTTTAAGGTATATTTTCTATTGTTTATATTTCTGTAATTTGCATTTGTAAATGTCTGTGACGTGGCATCTCTGTTTTGTTTACGTCTGAGTTGGCTGCTCAATAAGAATCAGACCCGAATGTGATCTGCTGCTCATACAGTCCAAACAAACAAACAGATTCTAATTATAAACTGAAAGCTATATATTACTTGGCTTTATTTTAAGCTGAGATATATAGAATAAAGTAAGGAAAAAACTATTTACTTTTTAGGATCCAAGTAACTTTTGATAGCCAAGGGCTTTCCCACAGGAAAGCATATGACTTTAACTTGAGTTAGATGTATCCTTTTGGAAGTAAGGTCTTTCCTAGTTTTAATCTGAATAACAACTCTGATTAAAAACACCCAGAGAACGGCTATCATATTACATATATTTGTTTTAGATCTATTTACATTTTTTTTAGATAATAGATAAAGTCTGAGTTAAGTCTTCTAATACTTTAGATCTATGGTCATTAATTTACTTTTCTTTCCCTTGACTTTTTAACCTGACATCCTTTTTTCTCTGACTGAAAGACAAACCTTGCCTATATATATATATATATATATATATATATATATATGTATATATATATATATGTACAAAATTATAATGATAATATTATATATATAAAATATAATTTCACATTAAATAGAAGAAATACACATTACTAAAGAAGAAAGTTGTGTTCCCTGGTTTCAGTCTGACAGCTGCAATACAGAATTAAAAGTGATACTTCACAAGAATGGTTATTTTAGAATCTCTAAAGACGTTAACTTCTTCACATTAACCTGTGGCCTCAACATTAAGAATAAATACTGAAAAAATAGCTGCTGAACTGCTACAGTGTGGTTCACTTTATTTCCTCACTTTCCACCCTCCAAGCTGAAGCGTTTATGGAGAGATTTGTAAAGAAAATTTGAAGTATAGTCAATAAACAAGTATGTATGGAGTATGAATGAAAGATTATGTGTGCATAAAAACAGCAGAATGAATGTCATAACAGGGATTAAATAAAAAGTGTCTGCATAGCGAGTCAGTAGACCTAGAACAGCCATCTTTGGATAACTAGGAACTGACTAGAGCGCTGATGGAAAGAAGGCCGCATAAGAGCTAAGTACACAGCACAGATGTGGAGTAGTCACAATAAAACACAGTTCAGCATCCCCGTATGCCTCCTTTGTCAAGAGCATAAAAAGACTGGAAAGAGCAATGCCACCAAGGATGAACCTGGAAAATATGAAGAAAACTCAAGAGGCAGCATTATTTGTCCTCCATCCTATCACCAGTAATACTGATCACAATACTAAAACATATATGACAGGTTTTGCATATGAGGATGAAATATTCAGTGAGTGGAAATTCAGTTGAGTGTTTGGATTGGGTTTATGTGGCAGAAGTTTTGGAATCTTGGGGCTGTAGGGGTGGTCTCTGTGAACAGAGCCCAGGAGCTGTCCCATGGTCAGATCAGAGCCAGCTTCAGACAGCTCCAAAAGGGACCTGCCACTGGCCATGAGTGATGCTGTTTGGGCATCTGGGAGAGCAGTTAAGGAAGGGGAAAATGTGTTGTGCTACAACAGTTGGGAGAGAGGAGTGAGAGCTGAGAGAGAACCATCCGTGCAGCCCCCAAGGTGAGTGCAGCAGGAGGGCAGGAGGTGCTCCAGGCACGCAGCAGAGTGTAGTTGACCAGCAGGGTAAAACAATGACAGTACTTTGTAAAACTATGTTCTTTTGCGTATTACATCTTGTTTTGAATTTTGCTACATTACTTACCCAAACACACATACACACTCAGGGTCAGATAGATAAAACTGAAGAGTTTTGATATCAAAGAGATTTATTTTTATTTTTTTTTCCCATCCTCATTGAATACTGAATCACATTCTTAGAGGAATTTACTTACACTTAACTACACTGAGAAAACTAATGAATTTGGTTCTCGTTTACCTAGTCTGTCAAGAGTGGCAAACACTTTCATAACAGGAAGGGGGCAACATTTAAAATGTAACTTCCCACATCTTATGAGAAGAATTATTAGACAAGTAGATTTTTTTTTACTTCTGGTTCTAATTCAACACAGAATTCAAGTGTCCATGTATAATGACCAATTCAATACACTGTTTACAATAACTCTGAATTTTCAGAGTAACACATTTTTCATGTCAGGAAAAAAAAAAAAAAAAGGCAAAATATTTCTGACCTGCTGGGTTAATGTAACTGGATTTCATATACTCTTGCTCTCTCCACATTTGTTAACATTTTTCTCCTTACCATCAATAGGACAAATGTTTCTCCTTTTTGGAAGTTTTACTTGTTTCTATTCAACAGTGTTGTACTTTTACAGATACATAATTAATGCTTTAAAAATATAAAAATTACAAAATAATTATTAAATACATTTAGGCACTAATAGAATACTCTCAGGAAAAATAGAATACTCTCGGGGAAAAAAAAAAAAAAAAGAAAAAAATGAAGGAACTATAAAACTTGAGTGATAAGCAGATGATCAGAAGCAAAAACAAAAACATACATACCTAAAAGTGTTCTTACTTAATTCAACGGATATTCTTGGAGTGATCTGAATTACGGATTTAGAAAGTAGAAGAATCTAATTTTACTGCCACAGGTTAATAGCAAAACCCAAGAAGAAGGCATTTAGTTCATTTGTTGTTGTTGTTTGTTGTTGTTTTCCACACTATGTATGAAATTCTTACTCATTAAAAAACATTTTTTGATAAATATTAATGGCCTGGTATATTTTAATAACACAAAGGCAAAGTCATTGACTCTGCAGTCATGTAAAAGAAGGAAGAATTTGGACCAAATGCATGCATAAGTTTTATATTGTTAAAAATTCAATTCAATTCCTTAGAGAAATTTGATGACATTTCATTACGTTTAAGATAGTCACTCAAAAAATGTGCAAGAATACTGTTTCAAGTATTTCAGTAGTGCTGCAATGGCACTTACACTCAATGATCACATATCTGATAAATAGCTTTATAAATCTCACACCACACTCAAGGAAATAAAAGTCCTTCAGAGACCTTTTTTTACAGGCATTACTGCTACATCTAGCAGGACAGCAAAAGATGTTTGACATGACTCAACAACATTTATATGACAGTTTCCAACAAGAAATGCAGTTTCCAACAGTTTCTGTGAATGATGAAGCTGAAAGAATTTAAGATATTGTCAGGACTGCAAGAGCAATATCCTTTTTCACTGGTATTCTGTAAAAGCAAACCTCTCACCATTAGAAGGGATCAGAACCTCTAGTATATGACATCTCTTGACTCAAATTTTTGATTCCAAACTGATGATATCATGACCGAAAAACACATATGAATAATTGTACTGGTTTCATCTAGGACAGAATTTTCCTGGATTCATAGTGGCTGGTATGGTTTGTACTTTGGATTTAGGAGAAAAATAATCTTGATAATTCACCAACAGTTTCGGTTGTTGCAGAGCAGCACTCAATCAAGGGCTGTTTAGCTCCTGGTGCTGCCCTGCCAGCCAGGTACGTGGGGGTACACAAGGAGCTGGGAAGGAACACAGCCAGTAAAGCTGACTCAGGCCAAAAGAATATTCGAAGTCATGACGAACAATAGAAATGGGCGGAGTTGGCCAGGGTATGTGGGGAAACAGCTTGGGAAATGTCTGGATGTCAGTAGGCTGTTGGTGAGAAATTGCATTGCACATCACTTGCTTTGTTTACTGTTGTCTTCTGTCTAACCCCCAGCCTTTTCTTTCCCATTAAATTGTCTTTAACTTAACTCATGAGATTAACTTTATTTTTTTTTCAGTTCTCTACCCCATCACACTGAGCAGTGTGTGTCTGTGTCTTAACAAACAGCTGTGTGACACTTAGCTGTGTGCCAGGATAAACCACAGCAATAATGTAAAGAACAAATGAGCAATTAACTTACACTTTGTATTTATTAATCCCTCTTTTGACACATCAAAGGTATTCCTGAGTTTTTGCTTTTTGATTTTAGAAAACTTGCCAGAATGTTAGTTCCATAGGAAGTTCTCTCTCAACTGAAGAGTCTGATTTTAAGGCATCCACACAATCCAATGATAATCAGCAGGCACTCTTCAGGCAGCTTTACCCTGTATATTCTTCATAGTTTGTGCATGAGACCTTTCCATACACTCCATATACCCCTGTCAAGCTTTCTGTTTTCTTCAGAATGGTGCTTCCACATAAATATTATGTTTATTCCCTGATGTTTCTTGCCTCTACCTTTACTCTTCTGTTTTAGCTTCGGCTCCCCCCCCCCCAAGAAAAGTTCTTTGCAAATCCTGCTTCTGTATTTTTTTTTCCTTCTGAAACACTCTCTATTCACTAGCACAAAAACATTAGACAGTCTTTGATCTTTCTGCTTTGAAAAATTAAATTTCAATTTCAAACATTTATATTTTAAATCTGCAAATGGAGAATTTAAGAGTTAATTCCAGACATATTAGTAACAATTACAATAGTATTTCTGTTAGCTTTTTATTTATTTATTTTATTTATTTATTTACTTATTATTATTTTTTGCAATGCACTTCCATCATAACACTCTGCAGGAATTAATAATGCAGTTGTTAAAGAATCTGACCTCATTTGACTGTTCTTAAAGAAATTAAAAGGAAGTACTAATACTTAAAAAGAAAGTGTTTAATGTTTATAACATTCTGCAGAATGCATTTACCACTACACATTTGTTGTAAAAATATAGTCCTGCTGTTAGTTTGTCTAAAGGTCATTGGTATTAGTAAAGCAAATGTTTCACAGCTCTTAGAAATCTCAACGTTTCCAAGGTACTTTTGCAATATACAGTAAAATTATTGACCCTCATGAGGTAAATGCTTTGGCAATCAGTTTCAAGTCATGACCTAGAAAGATAGCCAAATATGTGGATCTCATTATGATCAGAGAGTTAAGGCTTAAACATTTAAAAATTATTGCCTGAAGAACATAGAAGGACTGACAGAGTAAAATAGTTTCTACCAGAACATTAATAGGTGACAGAAAAGAACACATCTATCTTAACTAATACACAATTTTTCACACTATTAGATGCACAGAGATACTTACTGGAGAGACAACTTTGGATCCTAAAATAGACGCATAGCCAGCAATGCTCTACAAGATCCATGAAAGAGAAAGCCCTGAAACAAAATAGTCCCTCAGCCATAACACCACACTAGACTCTGTGGAGTATTCAGTGTCTTTGTTCTGTTCACTGTCACAGACCTATTAAGACCTATTTCACTGAGATATTAATTTACTGCATCTAATACTAGGGAAGCCTCTCTTGCTCTGTTAAGGTTTTCCTTTCTCTGGGTAGGCACAATGTGACTGAAGGCGTCTTGAGCTTTCTATATTCCTTCAGACTCCAAATACCTCATCTAGAGGTATTTATCTCATTTAGCATTTGATATTTCCTGTCACTAGAGCTACCAATTCCTACCTTACAGTTTTGTCCCATTTCAATCATGATCACAGAACAACTTGGATTGAAAGAGACCTTAAAGATCATCTAGTTCCACCCCTTCTGCCATGGGCAGGGATGCCACCCACTAAATCAGGTTGCCCAGGGCTCCATCCAACCTTCCAGGGACTGGGCATCCATAACTTCTCTGGTCAGCCTGTTTCAGTGCCAAACCACCTGATGATACCTGCCTGATCTCCTATGCCTCCCACCAGAGTGAAAGAACTGAATTTCAACAAGGCACTTCTATTTTTTTTTTGTTGCTGTTGTTCAGCTCTTTTATGAAAAGCATGATCAGAGACCATTGTCTGCTTGCTATGATTTCCTGCACTTTGAATACTTAACACTTTACAACTGGAGCTTTTGAGATCTTCATTAAAATAATAATGCTTTATTGATCCCATGATTACTTTATTTACCTTGCTGTTTCCTGTTTTTAATTACAACAATTGAGAAACTGTCTGAAGTGTTTCATTTGTCAGACTAAGTAGCACCAGCTGCTTGGAATGAAAACATTCAGAATACGTATGGGTTAGACTGCATTCAGATGAAGACTGCAGTCCAGTATTTTCATACCAGTAGTAGGAAATACAGTCAAAGTTTCTATATTGGCAATTGCTGTATTTTAAAAATCTCAATACATCACTAAACCAATGTTAATGGAAAGATAAATGAAACATAATTGCAAATGAATGTTTTAGGATTTAGCTTTATTTTCCCCACACAGAGGCTGCAAGAGAGTGTTATTTTTGTTGTCACCTTTCACAGTTGCTTGACGCTGTAATTTCTCCTGTTGCCACCTCATTTCATACCTATGCTTCTCCCTCAGCCTCTTGTGTGACTGTCAGTTCTTCACTACAAGTGGTGTTGAGGGCAGCAGCAATGTGTTTCCTCACCTGTGAGAGTGAGGAAACAAGACTGGGTAAAGCAACAGCAAGAGATTTCAGCAAGCACCTGATTAACCCCATTGCTTTTTCAGGCAAGAGGTTATTTTTGACAATGATCAATTATACACAAGAAATCATAAGAAATCTGTCATCTCTTTTTCTTTCACTTCCCCCTTTTTCATTTCACAATTATAGCAAACAGGGAACTGCTTGAATCTTCAAGAGGGTGCAGCTGGCTTAGAGCTGTGCAAGATGTTTCTGGAGAGGAGCTTATTTGATGAACAATACAGTCTCAGGTCAACTGAAATTACTTATATTAATCTAAAAAAAGGAGTCTATTTTAAAATTCAAGAATGATTAATTTTAAAAATTACAAATAAAGTTGAAAAATTAGTAATTTTTGCAATTTAGTGTTCTGATAGTTTCCTTTTGAAATTTTCCTGAATTATGTTTCTGAAGTGTAGGGGGAAAAGGAAAATCTTATCATCAAATCTTAGCATCAAAATAAGTATAGATAGCAGGCTAACGGAGGTTATTTTGCTCCTCTATTCCACTCTTGTGAGACCCCACCTGAAGTACTGCATTCAGTTCTGGGCCCCTCAACATAAGAAATACATGGACCTGTAAGAGCGAGTCTGGAGGAGGGCCACAAGGATGATCACGAGGCTGGAGCACCTCTTCTGTGAAGACAGGCTGAGGGAATGAGGGAATTCTCAACCCAGAGAAGAGAAAGGTCTGGGAAGACTTTATAGAGGCCTTACAGCACCTAAAGAAGGCTATAGGTCAGCTGGAAAAGGGACTCCGTCAGGGAGTGTTGTGATAGGACAAGAGAGAATGGCTTTAAACTAAAAGAAAGTAGATTTACATTAGACATTGGGAAGAAATTCTTTGTTATGAGGACTATGAGGCACTGTAACACATTGCCCAGAGAAGTTGTGGATGTTCCCTCCCTGGAAGTATATCCAAGCCAGGTTGGATGGGGCTTTGAGCAATCTGGTCTAGTGGAAGGTATCCTTGGGAGTTGGAACTAGATGATCTTTAAGGGCCTTTCCAATCCAAAGCATTCTATAATTCTATGATCAATCTACATTTATTTATCTATCTATCTATCTATCTATTTATTTATTTATTTATTTATTTATTTATTTATTTATTTATAAAATTAAAACTCATGCCATTTTATTTGTTAAATAAAACAATAGTTAAATTTAAGTGGATAACATTTAAATAAGTTAAATTGAAATGAAAAGCTAAATAACAGTTATTCACAGGGCTCTCTAATGTTTTATGTTTTCTGGTTCAGCTCCAATTAGTCTGCAAAACAACATGAATGAGGAGATATACAAGACATGAGATCTGACATCAAGTTGTTCCTGAGCACTGTAGGGGAAAGTAGTAAGCTTCAGCTTCTAACTAGCCTTGCAGCCAGGACTAGTGAGCAGAAGAGGGCAGTTTAGGGTGCATGAAGAGGGCTTAGCTACAGATGCTTAGTTCCCTGTGCTTTCAAACATATCCTATGCAACTTTGGACAAAATGTCACGGAGTCAGTTTTCCAAAATGACTTCATTGGATGAGTTAAAGATCTGGTCTTCAAAATCTTATTCGGTTTTGGTATAATCAAAGAACTAAGTTAGTGTTCTGTTTTGTTGCATTTTGTTTTATACTCAATATTATTTTAGAATTACGCTAACAGCTTTTGTCATGATGATGAGGAATACAAAACCATGTTGAGTCTTTTGAAGTAGTTAGTAAGATAGGTAGTCTTCTTGTACAAAACATTTTACGTATCTGTGTTTCCTCTTTCTGCATTGCATAAGATGCAAGATTCTTTCACTGAAGTGATCAAAATTTTCTTTTACCTTTCTGGAGAGTACCTTACTTGCAGTCTTACACCTAAAAACTAATTTGGACACAGTGAGCACAGCTACAAGAAACATCCACTTGTCATGGCATTCCTAAAGATTCATTAGTCAAAGAGATGCCAAAGATAACTTGACTCTTTATTTCAGTCATCAGCATTTTCACTCAGATGGAAGAGTCTGGAATTAATCATCTGTTCTAGTGACTGTATCTGAATATAATGGGAAGCAGATACTGAATAAAATATATGTATATAAATACATTTCTTAGTGAAAAACATGGAAACCCATTTATCTATATATTATTTGAAGGGTAAGAGATAAAAGAAAAAAAAAAGAAGAAAAAAAAAGTATTGGTGGTTTTGCTTGATTCTTCTTTAATATGACATATTTTTTTTAAATCCTTCTCTGATGTACATAACTTTCCACATTCACTCTACATGTATAAAGGACATTTCTGGATCACCTGTGACTGTTGATTCATCCAGGCAGGCAGACACCAAACAGTTATGAGCTGGTCTGGTGAACAAGATAATGATCCACCTATGACCTCTCCAAAAGTTCATGGTTCTTTTATACTTTCATTCCATTTAAATGTGGGTTCCTTGAAATGGCTAAGTTCTATAAAATCCTACTGTAATAAAGAATCTCCTCAGATTCTTCATAAGCCATTTTTTTTCTGATACTATTATCTGGGAATAAATAAATAAATAAATAAATAAATAAATAAATAAAATTAAAACAAACAAAAACACCGTGATGAAGAATTGGTGTTTGCAAATCAGTTCAGTTTGTTGTTGTTGTTGGTTGGTTGGTTAGTTGGTTGGGGAGTGGGAATGGAAATGAAGAATATCAGATAACATATCACAAAAAGGAGTTTGGTAAGTGGTTATACTGAAATGGTTGAAATATGGGAAAACATTTAATTTAAACAATGATGTCTTCAACATAGTTGTATGGCATGGATTAGCACTGAAAACCTGAAGTCTTCTGTGTGCCTTCATATCAGCCTTTATTATTTTTTATGAGAGACTCTCCCTAGACTCAACCCATTAAAGAAAATTATGCATGGATTTTGACCATCCCTTTCAGTCAGCTAAGGATGTTCACATCAAAGTTGAAATAGGAAATTAGTCTAATAGTGCAAGGATAATGATATGATAATTGTTTCTTATGAGTATATAACCTTGAACGATATAATAATAGGGAAATTTGTGTGTTCTTAAAAGTAATTCTGTGTCAACTTTTTCTTGGCAAACATTACTGTTAATCAACATAACATAATGCTTCTTTTGTTTACAAGTATTTCTTCACATCATTAGGCATTATTTCCGTAGTTTCCATGAAGATTTTCAATTTATTAGAAGTTTTAAATTTACAATCCCCTCTGAATATTCGATGGAATTTACCCTGGAATGACAAAAGCAATTTTTGTACAAAATATTTATGTGCTTTCTCTTGTAAATTTATCTTTGCATTTCCTTTTAATAATGTAACTTTCATTTATTTATTTATGGCTGCATTATTTAGAAAAGACACTGAGTGAAAGTTAAGCAATAGCAAAGAGGAAAGTCTGAACCACTTATTTATCTATGTATATCTTTTTTTCCTGACAAATAGATTTTTGTATTTTGGTCAAAAGCTTCAGTAGGCTAACCCATGTCCATTTATTCAGAATATTTAAAAAAAGATAAATCTGGGATTTCCAAAAGTACATAATATAACTTCTAACTCTCTTCCACAGTACATTGAGACATCAAGAATATTTTTAGAAATTTTCAAGAGTGGTGCAAGAAGGTCTGAAAAAGGGAATACCTAATTCATATAAGATTTTCTTTAAACAATTAAAAAAATATTTCCACAAAGAACAAAATAAGTTTAATCATATTGTTTGGTAGAATTAGTAGTTAGAATTATTAGACTTTCATGTGAAGATGAGAATAGTGTCTCTCCTCTGTTCATAAAGATAAATTCTATTTAAGTCAGTCAGAATGGACCAACATGGAAGTACTATAATTTTCATTTGCTCTAGGACTTAATAACAATAAAAATAAATGCTAAAAGGGGAGTTTATAAATTATAGTTGTCTATTTTTGAAATCTTCCCAGAGTCCTAGATAATTTTGAAATCTTCTCAGAGTCCTAGATAATTAAATATTGTATCTGCTTATCTTTAGTAGACTAGGAATTCAGTGCAATAATGTAGAAGAAAATTAAGCAACACCACAAACACACAAATTTAAATATTTGTTTAAGATAAAACTAGCTGTTACAGGTGACCATATTAGGTACTTTTCCTAGTTAGATTCCAGACAGCCTAGTTAGTTGCAAAAAAGATTATGCAACTTGTTTGCAAAACGAAACTTATGAATGTGAACATTACAATATGTTGCAGAAAGACATTAGGTTTATTATTTGTGTGGTCTGGTCTTTAAAACAAATTAACTGCAGCTGAATAAAATTCAGCTTACCATCAACTGTTATAATTTCTGAAGATACAGAAATGAACTGGGATTAAAGGGTTCACTGACTTTTTTTTTTAGTTATTTATTTATGAAAGAATAAATTAATACCTTCTTCCAAAGACAAACTGTACTATGTGATTCTTCATGCCCAATTCAATGTCCTTAACTTGACTGTGAAATGCTGAAAGGGTTAATTATTTTGGACTCTTAAGCAAGTGATGAAAACTTTTTGTGATATAAAATAATAGAAGGGAAAAAAATTATTTGGAACAGATCAGAGAAATTAGTATTGTCACTGAATTTTGAATGTAGGCCTGGGAAGCTCTGAGCTTTGCAGCTGATGTGTTTGCAGCACATAAAATGCTTCCCAACACAGTGCACACTTTTTTTAGGTGTTTAACACGTTATGTTAAGTTGAAAAGGTTATACATTCTATTACTTCATTTTCATGGCCTATCAGAAGAAATTTTCATTGCAGTATGGAAGATTTTTCTTTCATATAAGATCTGTGATCTGACCACACCTAGTGTAAAATCATGACAAGACCTGACATACTGCATCAAACTCATCTATATCTCTTCTCTGCCAGCTTAACTGCCCATTTCAGGCAAACACACGCACTCTTTCTTCACTGCCCATAAATGCTACTACAAAAATTTCACAATTGTGAAATTTTCACCATAGTGAAATTTTTGTCAAGTTTTCCAGTAGTTGTGGAAAGCTTTCTTTTTTATCATTGGCCATAACTTTGAATAGCAGGCAGCTTCTAGCCACAGAAATAGATAAGCAATGAGAATACTTCTGCTAACCTGAATCAATTGTGCTAACAGTTACAGAAATTACACACTAGTGAAAACAAAACTTCTCTTTTATACATATTTAACAAAACAACCTCAATGTCAAGCTAAATATGTTTTCCACATGTATGACCTTTCCTCATTATGCACTCCGTAGTGCATAAACCCCTATCTAATCCTCCCACTATCAACAGTGATCATATTTTTTAGTAATTTTTGATTATTAATTATTCTATTAACCTGAGGAATGTATAATGTATGAGTACTACAGCTGGAAATGTTAGTGCTTTACAATGAAGGACTGTATAAGTGCAAGTATTATATGTAAACACGTGGACAGATTAATGATCAGATTGGCTTGAAACAAGAGGCATCTGTTGCTTCATGTCAATTATATTACTTATAACACCACTATTTATGCATTGTCTTATATATTCAATACTATTAGAATAGCAAGTTAGGAGCTATGTCTCGAGAACAAACGGCTTCATGAAAAGAAGAGTTCCCTCTCAAAGGCAAAATACAATGACATTCTCACTGTAGAGTCAACAAGAACAGCTGCTGCACATAGTCCCCTATTGCCAAGCATTGTCATTGTACATAAAATAAATTATTAGAAAGCTTGGAAGTCTTTATGAGCAAAGAGAAAAAGAAAACCACTTAAAATATCTTCTTCCTATTTTGATTGCATTGCCAAGACAATAAGAATAGTTCACAAGGAGACGGTTAAGCAGGCAAATGGTGTGGTTTGCACTTGAAATTCAGCAAAACCAGAAGATGATTTGCTCTGAATGATGAAAGATGTAATAGCAACAAAAAATGCTGCCCTTCAATAGCTTTTTCAGATATGAAATTTGAATGCCAGGAAAGTAAAAGTTATTTAAAAAAAACAATGAAGACTCATGAGAAAGGATGATATCTCTGCAGAATAATTTGTTGCTTCAAACCCAAGGTAGTAATTATCTCCCCAAACTCTGTCCTTTACTAAGCATTGCAGTTTTAAACAATTTCTTTTTCACCCTCTTTCATGAAACTTGTATTAAAACTTTTGTGTCATGTTTGCTCCTTTTATCTTTTTTTTCTTTTCTTTTTTTGCTAGTTACTATTCAAGTGTAGAAAAGAACACTTAAATGTTCCCTTTTTCAGTTTCTATTTTAATTTACAGTAAAACACTAAGCAGATTTAAGACTTTTGTCAAAATTCAAACTTTTCAATGTACTGTAGGAATCATGATGAACATTGCAACTCATATTTATGCAGAAAATATGAAAATAGTATTAATCATGACAAGTCATGAAATAATCTGTAAGTATTTATACTACTTACACAACATTTGCATCATATTGTTACAACTCAAATGATTCCAATTTAAACAATAGTTATGTGTTCAACCTTTCCTCTGTTCTTCTGATACATAAATAATATAAAACTTCATCTTTACCCTAAAGAGAAAACAGATCAATTAATTTAATGGAATTAAATAATGAAAATATTGTGAACCATGTCCCTTTGTTTCTCTTAAGTATTTACTTAATCTCAACAGAGGCTACTTTAAAACAAACAAGCATGCAAAATATGAGTTCATTTTCTCATTAAAAATAAGTAAAATATAAAAGATCGTAATTAGTAAGCTTATTGCAATTTTATAGTATATGCAAATTTAACAATATTTTAGGAAATAAAATCTTTGAGAGTTCTGTATTGCTCATCTAATTTCAGTGTAAAGCAATCTTTAATAACTGTCCCTCACCCCCTTGCTCCCCCCCCCCCCAAAAAAAAAAAAAAAAAAAAAGATATTTTGAAATATTTCATTAGCATTATAGCATTATAGCAGTACACATCAATGGTCGGCAAATCTGGTGTTCATTTCTAGTACTGCCTCAAAACTGGTATAGAAAAGTAATTAAATGTGATGTAGACACATTGTAGACATAAAGTTAGGACATATTTTTTCAGCTACTTTTTATGTGTTCAGATACCACATGAATAAGCAAAGAGTTAATCAGGAATACTTTGGAACTAATGTTTTTATCTATTAAGGAAAAAAAGCTTAAAGACACCAGATTTCCACACCGACTGTGGACTTAGAAGAGCTGGAAGAACTACAGTTGTTACTACCTTCCTGAATGACATCTGTGTTGGGAATTTTCATTCACCATCAGGGAGCAATTGATTTTCCAGTGCAGGCGCTCAACTGTGCTATATCTTCCAACTTAAAAAAAAAAACATTATTGCTGCTATAAATCACAGGATATGGTTCATAATAGCAATAACCTTCTCAAAATCAGTCATTACTATAGTTAACTACTATACTGTTATAGTATCTGTCTTCCTTTACTTGAAAATGCCAATTTAAAAGAAAAAATAATAATAATAAAAATAAATAAATCACACAAACAGTAATCAAATTGCTTTATTTAGAAAGCTACATTAGTAAAGACTAATTTATCTTAAATATTCTGCAACTAAGAGCACTGTAGGTGCAATTAGCATACATAATATTCTAGGAGAACGTATTGTTTCTGCTGAAGATATTCTGTTGAACATCTTTATCCATCAGTATTACTAGTGATGCATAGATGCAAATAATATAAATCTATGTCATCCAAAAATCATATGTATCTGGATTACTCCCACTACTACAGCAGCATTAGCTCATAATGTAATTTTAGACACCTTAGTGACTTTCAAAGGCATTTAGGTGCTTAAGGATGCGGATAGGATCCTACTAAAATTTTGAGAAACCTAAGCAGCAATTCCCCACTAGAATCGATGGCATTTCAGTTAATACATGGTTTTGAAATATCAGTAGGTACTAATTTGCATCTTAAGGTACTTAAATGCTTTAGAAAAATCTGCTGGCTTATCATGCCCTTCTTGAAGCAAAGAAGTAAGAGTGGCATAACATTATGGCCATAGTCCCACAAAAAAAGTCATTATAAAATTCATGAAGAGGAGCATACATGGTGTAGCAGTTATATTGTGGCAAATACCAATGTATGATTTCTTATTCCACAGTCAATTATGATGTATCTTATGTCTTTTGCTCCAGAGATTAATATGAATCACTCTGTACTCTGGATGCCTATGAGTAGGTGCTGAGAACTGCACTGGGTAGTAATTTGTGCTACTGGCTTTTATTTTAATACCGTATTTGGATCATAGATTAAAAGGTATTTAAAAAAAAATAAATTGTAGTCTCTTTCAGATGTATAAGGATCAGTAAATTCAGATGAATGACAGTTGTCCCATAAACAACTCAAGAAAATTAAACATAGCCCTATTTATTCTATTGAGACAGAAAGATAGATAGAAAAATCAAAGCACGTACCCTCACCAAAGCTTCTTCATACCCAAATTACTCTACTCATTTATCACTTTTTTCATGCCCTGTCTGATCACAAACATTGCCTATACAATGTTCAAATCGAACCTTATGCAGCCAGGCAAACAGGTTTTTAGAGGTATCCTTATTCCACTGCTCCTTATCTTCAGGCAAAATTAAGTCTTAAATTGCCATCCATTTCCCAGCATTTCAGACGTCTTTGAAAACATGATGTAATTTCCTTTCTTTCATGGAGAGTAAGTTATTGCATGGAGATTCAGAGTGAAACAGACTGCCTTGTAAACAGTCCACTAGATATATTAAAATTCCTCTTCTTCCACAATCTTGAAGTATTTTTATTTATTTATTTTTTTCTGCAGTGAAATATTCCTAAAACTGCAGTGAAAGTACTCTGTATTCTTGCAGCATTTTGAACTTTTTTACTGGTAGGTAGTGTTGATGAGATGAAAATCAAAGCATACTGGGAGAAATAACCATAGGGTTTATTACTAGCTAATGTTTGCACCAGGGTGCTGTAAAAAAATATTAATAAATAGCTCCATTTTCATATACAATATCCTTATAATATAGTCCATTTGCTTTTGTAAACATACCAGGAAGTTTGGATGACAGGTAATTCACAGCTTCAATATCCTCCACTAATTGAACCTGGATGAAATAGAGAGAGCACTAATCAGAACTGATTTCAAATGCTGCTCACTTGAGGGAGTGGAAATGGTATCTTCTCCCAAGAGGAAATACTGAGACAGCATTAAACAGACAAGCCCTGTGATATGCCATGTCTCTCAGGAGAAGCAGGAGTCTAATAAACTGCAACGTATTTCCCTGTTGAGTTAGAACACCAGGAGTAAGGAGCAAATTTTAATGAAATGACTGCAAATGTGCAGGATAATGGCTACCTTCCCTCAGCACTCAGCTCCATTCTTCTGGCCCTTTTTCTCTCTCCCCAGAGAAATGCTGGTTGCCTACTTTTTACTCAGTGTGGTTAAGGCTGAGCTAGCTTCTTTGGAACAGAGTCTCTAAGAATGAACCTCCAACTTTATCTCAGAGCTCATTTTTGAGAGCAGATCTTTATTGTCAGATCCTATTATTTATTTTGTTACAGTGTTTTTTTTTTGTTTTTTTTTTTCTTTTTTACAGAATTTCTAGAATTTTGGTAATTATAAATACATACATATATAAAAATAGATATTATAAATTTTACAATGACTGTAAATGATTATTTACCAATATTCACTATTTACCTAAACCATCCTAAAATCATTCCATAGGCAATTGGAAATATACTTTTCAGAGAAAATCAGAGGTGAAGTTGGATAAAACTTAAGTAAAATAATGGCGGGCCTTCAGTACAAATACATGGACTGGAGTGATGAATAACCATCTCATTCATAACCATCTTGTTTTCCCTTTTTAAAGTTTCTTTTTATCATAATGTCTAGAAACCTGCTGTCTGATAATGAAATAGGGTAGCGAACTGAGAGTCCTACTTAGGCAAGCTCTTGCTAGTAATTCCTTTTCTCAATCACAGTGAAGCATATCACTATCCAAACTACGTCTTTAAGAACCATCTTTGACCCCTTGCTTTTCATTATAGTCTGGCTATATTCTTATGAAATAATAGAAATTTGAAATGAAATAAATGAATCAAATTTTAGTCACCTTCTGAACTCTTTCTGAAGTCTTTTCATAGCTGCATAAAGAGCTTAAAATCTCCACTTTGTTATCTTCTTTCTGATTATTACATTTTCACAGAAACACACAATTGTCTAGGCTGGAAGGGACCTCAAGATCATCAAGTCCAACCTCTGACCTAACACTAACAAGTCCTCCACTAAACCATATCATTAAGTTCAACATCTAAACGTCCTTTAAAGACCTCCGGGGATGGTCACTCCATCACCACTCCATTCCCTGGCCAGCCTATTCCAATGCCTAACAACCCTTTCAGTAAAGAAGTTCTTCCTAATATCCAACCTAAAATACTCCTGGCACAACTTTAGCCTGTTCCCCCTCATTCTGTCACCAGGAATGTGGGAGAATAGACCAACCCTCACCTCGCTACAGCCTCGCTACATTTTGTTCTGCTCTTATCAAATGCAGATTTTCTTTTTATATTCCTTAAGAAAATTCCTTCAGAGATAATTTTCTCAGGCTATTACTTTTTCCTATATAAGCATCTACTGGTTTTCATGTCTGTACTGTATCCACCGATCAGTTGGGGAACAGCAGTTACATGCATTTGTAGGTTCTCAGGGCAGAGGCTGACTGTTCCGCTTCTCTGAAGTTCTTGAAATGTAGAAATTATTGTTACATTCTGCGTATTATTACATTATGTAATTATTATTATATTCTGTAATAGTAGTAATAATAATAACTTTTAAAATCAATCTCCATAGAATCTGTGTTACATGTGACATTCAAGGAAGAGTTAATAATTTGAAAAGCAACTGGACCAAGTTATCTTTCCCATGACTGTCAGTCAACTGGAAACCATCTCACTGACAAAATCATTTTTGCCATATTCCTTTTTTTTTTTTTTTTTCCTGCAGATGAATAGATTATCTAATAAACACCAATCTCTTACCTTCACATTCCAGTTTTATAGTTTTATCTTAGCTTTCATTAGTCTGATCTCATTAACAGAAATTAAATGTAAACAGTTTTAAAGCAACATAAACTAAAGCAAGAGCAAGTCTAAATTGGATTAATTTTATGTTACCTCTAATCTGGCACGTGGTAAATTATATGATAATTTTGAGTTTCCACTGGGCTCACTTTGATGCTATTGCATCAATGATCCATTTATAAAATGTTATTTTTTTTCTAAGTTTCATTTCAAGCAGAGTAAATGAGAAATATTTACACATCTATATTTGAGACTATCGTTACAGGTTGGATTCAAACTTTATGCACAGCCTAATGTGTTCAGCAGTGCTCCAGAAGCAGTTTGGAAGACTGTAATACATAAAGAAAATATTCGCCACACCACTTTTTTTTTTTTTTTTTTTTGTGTGTGTGTGTGTTTGATGGGATTATACATTCATGATGACCTTTCCCCTTTTTAGAGGAAAAACTACCAGGCATACAAAGAGGGAGCTTTGTTGGATCACTGCAGTTCTTCAGCAATTCTTTGTGCACTGTTTTTACACAGAGCCTACACCCAAAATCTGAATGTTTGTACAGCATGGTGAATGCTATATTCTTTCTACTCTGAGAAAAAGTGTATGTGATGTATTCCAGCTCAGATCTCTGCCACTCATTTCAACTTTAATATGGAACAGGTCTGTTATTTCCAGTTCTGGGATCAATTAAAAAAAAATAAATAAATTTAAAAAAAAAGTATGCATTTTGCCGTGACCAAAGGTTTTCACAAAGTGTCAGTATCTGTGTGAATTTGGCTTAATCAAATTCCAGCACTGGTACTTGAACAAAACTCAAAGACAATAAGAAATCCACGGGCAAAGTAGTCTGGGGCAAAGTAACTGTAACACTGTAAAGAGATCATTTCAAGACCATACATTGCACTTAACTTCACAGATTATGCTATTATTTATCTGTCATAGTGATAGACAGGAATTGTTACATTCATATGTATCAAAGGAATAGTTGAGATTAAGCACCAGTATTTATGATTTTGTTTACTTGTTTGTTTTATCACATTTTATTATTCTGCCATCATATAATTTAATTTACTAGTCATGTTTATAATTTCATTTACTAGTATGCCAAGGGACTGAAATATAGGAAGGGAAATACCTGTCCTCAGTCAAAACCTGTCTCTGGGACCAAAGAGGAACTTCACATCTGTTTGAAGGAGTCGGCATAATGGTCACACTTACCTCTTCATTTTACTACTCCATCAATTTGAATGAGTTTTCAAATCTGTCATTTTTCATTATTAACAAGGAGTAAATAGGTGAAATCAGTAATTCTTCCTGTCAGCTGTGTAAGTAGATCTGTTTTGAAGAGTAAAGGCCAAGTTTCTACCTCAATTACAGCTGTGAGTTTGCCCCATGAATTCTATTCTTGGCTTTCTATTTTTGGTTTTCTATTTTTATATGATCTTGAGCAAGTCACTTATATTCTCTCTATTTAGTACTTGTCAGAATTCTCAGTCTAAATCAGTGGTAAGTACATACTAAGATCCTTATGTAGAAGGTGACTGCATAGGAATTAATTATTTTTCATTGTGAATTTATATAGCTTTGCATTTTAAAAATAAATTAAATTGATCAATATTAAATAATATAATGCAAAGAGGTATAACTCTGTACACGATTACGAGAAAACTATTGTAGTTTGGCTAATGGAGTAAAATTTGATGAAGCATTCCAATAAAAATACAAGTAAATATATATTCATCTAACACCTGTTTCACTAATTGATTTTTGCATATTCCTCTCATTCACTTCTCATGTAGTTCATTGCAACCAATGGACAAACAGCTGGCTTCAACAGAAAACATTTTTTGCTTATTTTCCTATACATGTATGTGGTAAGCAGAACTACAACACATGTCCTGGAAGCTGCAGAGTCTGAAAAATGGAATGCTGAACGTGCCCAATTATTCCTGCTTCACAGCTTATCCATCTAAGCACTGTCCTATGCTAGTATGCACAGGAGCTAGCTAAGGTATCATCACCTTACTATGAGGTTTTCACTGACTATCACCGGTGTGATCAGATTCAGGACTGCTAGTAAAAAAAACAACAAATACTATTATTTTGGAAGCTCTACTTTGCTCTGATCAAAAATGTATAGTTGATTATATTATTATTATTATTATTATCATCATCATCATCACAGGGACATGAACATTTGAGTAAGTTTTTATCTCTAGCATTTAATACAGCAGTACTTAAGGGCAAGTAAATGACTAGCAGAAATATTGCCATATATCTACTTCTTTAATTATGTCTTAGACTTGTTACATCAAGTATACCTTTTGTTTGTTCAAAAAAAAAAAAAAAAGAAAAAAGAAAAAGAAAAAAGAAAAAGGAAAAAAGAAAAAAAGAAACAAAGGAAAAAAATCACAACCCAGAATAGAAGAGAAACAAAAACAAAAACAAACCAAAACCCATGGTCCATACTATGGTCAACATTTCTGAGGTGTTTCTGATGTTCTGCCAGCACGGTTTCAGAAATAATTGACGTGTTTGTGTTTTCTTCACCTATTACATCTGATATTTTAGAACATTGTGCCAAATTAATTTTCAACACATTTTAAAGTGGGGATTTCTAAAATGGACTTTCAGCATTCTGTACAGAATCACAAGAAAGCATTTAACACAAATGTTCAATATTTATGAAATATACATGCAATAATTATGAAACATTATGCATATCAGATTGTAATTCAAGACCAAACAGCTGTAAGTCAACTACTGTGTTTCTGGGGGAAAATTTTGCAATAGAATATTCCCATGTTACTATTTTTAGTGGGTCTCAGGTGTTTCTGCCTGTATATATCATTAATTCACATCTAGTCAAATCTTATTTTCTACAGATATCCTTCATATTTCTCTGACTTTCAGACTTGTTTTCCTACAAACCTTATAATTGTTCTGCTGGTACCAGAGCTGTTGCAAACTTCGTAATTTTCTTCAATGGACTGTTGGTCTGAATGTCCCTGACATCATCAATAGCATCAGAGGCTGAAATGATCAGTTTTCTCACACCTTTGAAGGTAATAAATTCTCCTGTAAAAGTCTGCATTTTGTTAACAGATTGAAGAGAAACAAATTGTAATACTATTATGTTGATCATCTGGATGCTGCTTTGCTTCAAATGTAGATTTAGGCTCAGTGCAGGTGATATTCACGCATGCTAAAGTGCATTATCAAAAATGATTTCTTCTGTCCCTTTTTTTTTTTTCTGTCCTGAGTTTGTATTAATTGATTGTTGATAGAAGCAAAGACTTGGCTGGATGTACCTTCATCTCAACTGATGGGAAAGTGCATCATCACTTGTGCAAATGCTGAAGGGAATGGGCAGACAGCTGAGAGACAGGAAGTCTTTCCACTCATCATGAAGTTAACTATTTATGACAGTACTTTAGACAGTTTTTGACAAAGCAGAAAAATGAATGTGTGAATAAAAAAGGTTAATTCAAATGTGCACAGACAGCTTACTATTACTCAGAAAGGAATTTGATCAGACGTCGTTAACATTTGTCAGCTTTTACTAAATCTGTCCTTTAATAATGCGTTTGTTTAGGAACTTAGCTTTCTCCATCTCATTAGGGAGACAGTAGCAGCTTTAGAGTAAGATGTTCAGATGAAATCTTTACTCCACTGAAGTTGCAGACAAAGCTTGTGGCCCTCTTCCAGACCAGGATTTCAGTTTATGTGTTATTTATGGTCTTCCATCCATGTGCTAGCCACACTATTTCACTGGTGAGATCTCATGTAAGTTATAGCTGTGCATCTCATTAAAAAGAAAGATAATAGCCTAATACTATCCACAAAATGTTATATCTCTTCGTTTCTTTAACTTTAATATTCATGTGCAAATAAAGATCATTTAAAAGATGAACGGGCCTTTAGTGTGCCCTGGTTTGGCTTCCTAAAAATGAAAGTAATATATTGTCATCCAAAATTTCATACCAAATTAATAATTCGTTGAAAACTAATTTTATATGAAGCCAATTAAAAACTACACCTTTAATATTTGATTTGTAGTGATTGGTCTCCACCACTTCATAGTGGTATGGCAAGACTCTTATGTGGAGATCTCATTAACGTTAAACCAGATCAGAAACAGTCTATTTAACACCAAAAAGGCTGTACCCTTGAGGAAAGACCAATGAAGGTGATATTTGTTTTTGTGTATTGGGAGTATTTCCTGAATTGAAACACTGACTTGAAGAAATAAATATGTAAAACTCTGTGTCATCCAACGTACTACAGTAACTTTTATGGCTTTTACTTCCAGTACAGCAAAAGAATGATAAGTATATGTTTGCTTTATATAGCACATTGGAACTTGTCTCTTCCAAAAAAAAAAAAAAAAAAAAAAAAAGGCATGATTTTTGTAATTTTGTTATGTTTCCTGTAATTAGTTGATTCATAGATATATATTTTCTTTAGAAAATGGTCTAGAAAATATTATGATAGCCTGAAGTCTGCATTAGGTTATACATTTATTAGTGTGTACAATGTATGTTTTTTTTTTTTTTAATCCTATACTATAGACGTAATTATAAATTTTTGCAAGTAGATTAATCTATCCACGCAACAAAGTGCTCAGGCATGTAAATACCTGTGGTGTGAACTGTATTCATCTTC
This sequence comes from Anas acuta, assembly GCF_963932015.1. Taxonomy (NCBI): domain Eukaryota; kingdom Metazoa; phylum Chordata; class Aves; order Anseriformes; family Anatidae; genus Anas; species Anas acuta. The sequence continues at coordinate 12,813,197 of NC_088979.1, forward strand.
AGTGATTCTATACCAGAACTCAACAACTGCAACTAATAAAGACTGATGGCAAAGTGAAAGCTTCTGATTCACCTAATGAGCTTGTTGGTGCATTTAGAACATCCATCCGGCAAACCTTGTAACATTTACATTGGGATATTTCCATTTGCATTCTGCTTTGCAATTTAGCATCCTTATAGATGTATGGGTTTCATTCTGTAACTTATGTCATCTACTTGAAAGACTCTGTTACATTCTTCTGATTTTTTTTTTCCCTAAAATGTTTTATTTGCTTAAAATGAGAAAATAAGGGAAAAAATATTAAAAAGAACAGAAAAAAAAAGGAAAAGTTAAAAAATCTGTTAACATATATTATATTAATATATATTATATTATATATAATGCATTAATATATTGATATAATATATTAATATAATAATATAATATATCAATATATTATATTAATATATTATATTAATATAATATTATGACATTCTTTTTATAGGGTATTAATTATGCAGAAAATGAGATTAACTCTTTGCATGCTTAAATAAAAAACAATAACAACAACAACAACAACAAAAGCAGGAGTTGCATACCTACATATTTCTATTGTTTCAACTTGATCAGTCAATTTGTCCCCTACAGAAATCTGCACATGTATTATATATATCTGAACTGCCATATATCTGAACTACCAGATGTGTTCAAAGCCTTTATCGTAGAGATGTGTAATAAACTGTCTGATCCCTGGCAAAATCTACCAAATCTACCCATTTTTGTTTTTCTTCTTGGTGGGTTTGTTTGTTTGTTTGTTTTCTGAGTTGTCCCAGACAAAAGCATTTGGAGTAAAAATTTCTTCTGCGAGCCATTAATGTTAGGAGGACAGATGGAGGAGGAAGAACCACCTACATAGATGATTGAAGATGGTAGGAGATAGAAATTGCACTAGGGAGAAGAGACAGTTTCAATAGCCAGGTTAAAACCTACACCTCTGCAATACGGATCAAAGATCCGCTTCTTGAAGAGACAGTTGCCTACATACAGCCGTGTAAAGCCTCCTGTTAGAGTCAATGGAGACCTAGTTAAGCCATACAATAAGCTTTGATTCAGTTTATGAAATAGTTGGATATGCTTCATGTGCTCAAATACAGGCAGCAGGAGGTATTTCAGAAAACTTATGGTATATGGAACATCTGCACAGAGGTGTCAGATATGACCCAGGACCAGGGAGAGTCCTGATTTAAGTTTTCCAGGCTGGCAGCTGAAGGCCAGGCAGGATAGGTAGTTTGTGCAACAAAGCTGATTCTACTTGTCAATTTAAAACACTTTGTTTGAGATTTGCAAAGTTCAGCTTCCATATACACTTTAAAGGCATTGACATTTGATTAAAAAAGTCAGTGAAACTGGTGAACTTGTATGACTTTGGTGCCCTGGTCTTCCACTAGTTCCATTTTGGAAGATGGCATTTGAAAATGGCATTTGATGACATTTGAAAATGCTAGTGCAATAATTGGTCTATGAAAAATTTCCATGTGAAAGCAAAAACATAAGGTAAACATAAGCATAAAAATAAAGGAATTCACATAATAATGAATTATTGCTAATTTCAAGTAAAAGAAACTTTTTTGAATAACCTGATCAAAAATGTATTTCAATTGTATACATTAATATTTTTAAGTTGGAACTATCACAGAATCACAGAATTTCTAGGTTGGAAGAGACCTCAAGATCATCGAGTCCAACCTCTAACCTAACGCTAACAGTCCCCACTAAACCATATCGCTAAGCTCTACATCTTTTAAAGACTTCCAGGGATGGTGACTCCACCACCTCCCTGGGCAGCCTGTTCCAGTGAAATTTTGTTCAATCTAATTTTAGCTACTGTGGAGACCATAACTGGACAGATCTAAGTTGGCTTGGGAATTTCTACAAATGCCCAAATGGACTACAGCTCCTCTGGACAAAAAATGCTAACCAGACTCTGTTTTGTTCTCTAAAGCAGAAATGTGGAAATAGAGCAAAAAGCCCAACACTGAAGTCATTTCTGCTGCTCCCTGTTTCCATTACTGTCGCTGAAAACAAAGCTTTTGATTTTAAGAAAATGTACTGTAATGCATGGCATGTGGTGTTATGGCTTGTATGTTACTTTACTCACTCTCTCCTTACATCAAATAAATAATTAGAATATAAATTGCTTTGAAGAATATATTACCAACCAAGGATGGTGGAGAAATTTGAGTGAATTGTAAATCCACATGAGGTTTTCAGACTTTGAAATTTACTTACAAAATGGGATCTCTCCATGAAACACTGCTCCTTTAAGCTTCCAGAGCTCCTGCATTTCAAGTTGATGTCATTGTTGGAGAAATAAAATACCATTGAAAGTAGCATAATCAGTAAATCAGGGAGAATTTCTTCTACTCATGCTGACTTGGAAGTTCACTATTAATAAATGTAGTAGTTATTGAAAGGTGAAACAGATTGGCATTAAATTGTCTGGGTTTGAAAAACTTCAGTGTAGAAAAGCAACATGTTTGCAACAGTAAAAGGTTGAGGAAGAAAAACAAAATGAGGTTCAGAAAGAATCTAAGGAGGAACCTAAACTAAGGAGGAACATTCTAAGGGAAAGAAGACCCTTTTCAGGCAAACAGTAGAGAGGCAAAGGAAGAGTTGTACATGGACATATATAATATCACAGCTTTTTCAAAAACCTGTTTCCAAATCTTACCCACTTTTGTCAAATCACAACTGTTAAAAGGGATGTTATGTGATAAGAGATGGAGATAAACTATTCCATATCTTCCATAGTCTCTGTTCAAGCAATCAGTGCAGAAAGCAGTAGAAGGGAAACATGGATTATTAGAAGCAACTAAAAAAGCATCATTTTCAAAACCAGATTATGTATTTATTTATTTATTTTATAATCTTAGAATGGTTTGTATGCCAAGGGATCTTAAAGACCATCTAGTTCTAACCTTCCAGCCTTAGGAAGAGATACCACCTACTAAATCAGGTTGCCCATGCTGTCCAACCTGGTCTTGAATATTTCCAGGTATAGGACATCCACAACTTCTCTGGGCAACCTCTGCCTCACCCTCAGAGTGAAGAATTCCGTCCTAACATCTAATCTAAATCTCCCTTCTTTTAGTTTAATACCATCCCCCCTTGTCCTGTCATTATCAACTAATTTAATTATTTACTTTTGTATCTTCACTACATCTTTGTTGCAATGACATAGAACATATGAGAAAATTCATAATCTTTTATTTAGCTTCTTCCACTCCACGTATTAAGCTAGTGGTTCATAATACTCTTGGTTGGCACCAGTTAATAAAAGACACTTCTGTATGTGCACAGTTGTATGCAGTAGTAGTTCTCTGGCCCTGAGTGTTACCTTGCTGACAGGAACGAAGAAACCATCTGCACTGACATGCTACACCATGTATGACACAATGAAAATGCAATAAATGTCTTTGAAATCTGACTTTAAGGAAACAAAGAATGTCAAGAGTGGTTCTGTTATGTAAAAGCCTCTTATATTTTGAAATTTCAGTTTTAATTGTAATGATGAAACTGTACATAAAAGAGGTATTAACCAAAAGACCTCTAATGAGGGCATTCAGCAAGAACCTCACATTGGGATTTCTGCAGTCTGCTGATGTCAAGGTCCAATATTAGGAGGGCAGTTGCACTACTGGGAGATGTTATCCTTCAGATAAGATATTAAAATGATGTCCCATCTGCTTATTTCTAGCATCATTTTGAGATGATAAAGACCTCATGATACAGGATGGAGGCAAGAGGGGGTGGTAGGCAGGATAGGGAATAGGGAATAGCTTTGCTTCCAGCTGGCAGAATCATCCTTTGTTAAATATTATCACCACAAATTAATTGGCAATGTTACAAACTCTGATGACTATGCAATATGAGAGATGTTATACAGGAATGACTGGTGACCATTCTAGACTGTCTAATAGTTTAATTTCAAAGTTACCCATGAAAGGGAAAACAATATATATATATGTATTGACATATTTGCAGAAGCAACATTCTTAGAGTATATTTTTTCTTTGTTTTTACACCAAATTCTACATAAAAATCAAGTAAAGCTTAAGAATAGTAAGAGTGTTTTTTTTTTTTTTTTAAGATAGGATGTATATTTAAAAGCCTACCGATGGATTTATGTGGATAGATGGATATGATGGATAGATATCATGGTCAACTACATTTTTAATACATCTCAGTAAAAAGTTGCAAATTCAATACTTGAGCTATATCTCTGAAGTATAACCTCTAGTAACTGCAACAAGAATTGAATTAATCACAGTGCTAAAAATATATATATATATATTTACTACTACTACTACTACTACTACTACTACTACTACTACTATTCCTGTGGGCTGCCCAGGACTGGATTAAACGCAATGCAGTACTCCAGAAACTATACTTGGTAACTGTAGACCACTCCAGTGGGTGAGTAGCAAGACAGCATGGCAGAACTCTCTGCATAGCTGATATTTAGTCACAAGCTCTGAGTTGCTTATTAAGGATATACAAATGTTTTGATTATTCAGCCTAGAGATGCATATGCTCTTCTTCATCTTGTAGGTTAGTGAAGTCACATTTTTTACCTCAAAGTACAGGAGGAAAAATGAAAGAAGAGCAAAACTTTAGTAGAAACTGTGAGAGGATGCTTCAGAATCAGAAGTATGGAAAGTACACAAGGGAAGTTGCATTAAACAAATGGAGACAGAAAATAGGAAGAAACTGCCATAGGTAGCAGGCAGGAGAGTAGCTAGAAGTTGCAATAAGATATTTTCCATAGAAATAATTGCCAAATCATTGCCTTCTGTTGAAACTCAAGGCATGAGTTGAAAGCTGATTTTAGCACTTTTTTTTTTTTTTTTTTTTTTTTTTTCAGTTAGCAGCATCATTTTTAATTTATAGCTTCTAAGTAGAAAGCTAAATAAAAGATACATTAAAGAAATCCAGAGGAAAAAAAAAATCTGTTGTTCAGTTGTAAACTTTTATAAATTTTGAGGGTTAAAGCCAGGATTTTGATATTTCTTTATGTGTATTTGAGAAGATTCTTAGTATTATTGCTAAGATTCTGTTTAAAACTTAGATACAGAAGATATGAATATACATTTATATGTTGTACAATGAAAACACTGAAAGTTTAATTATAGAGGCTGAAATATTGATGTAAAAAGAATTGTTATATACTGTTTTTTATTATAATTTAAGGTTATTAAGTGCATCTACTAAATTTTGAAGGATGCTTGCGGGTAATTATATACACGATACATAATTCATAGCTGTAGCAGTTTTAAAGTGTATTCTTTGGAAATCACTAAAATAGCCATATAGGATGAGTCCTTAAACATTAAAACATACTTACTACTTCCATGAGTTTGTATACAGACTGAACTACAACTTTATACACTTGAATTATTTTCCTCTATATTATGCTATGAAAGAAATACATGTACATGGGTCAGTTGTCAATCTGTAACTCATGCAGGTTATTTGAAGAGTTATTTAGTTTCAGACTTTAAATGGCCTAAAAATATCAGCTTATAGATCCGTGAAAAAAGGATTGTTTATGTGTCAATTACTTTTTAATCAAGAAAAATTCCAATATATATGTATATATAAAATGGCTTTATTCCCTAACTACCCAGAAACAGCTTAGTGCTGGTAATTCCTATACCACAGTATTTTTTGCAGTTCATTGACTTCATAGCATTATGAGTTCAATGTATGACAGGAATTTTTACAGTAAATTAAGACTGAAATATGTTTTAGGAATCATAGAATTTCATCCGACAATCCAGGAATTTCAACATGAGGCCCAGAATTTCTTTGAACCTTGCATCTCTTGGAAAATCCACCCAAATCACTTACAGAATAGAGTGATCAACAAACCATATTTAATTTTCAATAATGGTACTGTTGATTATCTAACTAAAACCTGGTTTTATTATATAAAGAGAACAAAAGCCAATCTCTATTTAGATGTGCATAGTGGGAAAAAAAAAAAAAAAAAAAGAGTAATGGCTACAAGTTGTACTAAATTGTATTAAATTTCTGGTTGATGAAAAAGAAAAAAAAAAAGAAATCTCAGAATGAGTGGGTAAGGAATGGAACAGGCTGCTTAGCAAGTCTGTGAAATTTCCATCTTCAGAGACTTTCAAATTTGACTATAGAAGGCCTTGTTCAATGTGATCTAACTTTCAGATTAGTGCTGCTTTGAGCAGAAAGTTAGACTAGAAGACATCTAGAGGTCTCTTCCAAACTAAATTATGATATGAATCTATAATTTAAAGACACATTTCCAATTTATGTTCTGAAATAGCATATTTTCCAATCACTGGTTACTCTAGGTTGTTAAAGATCCATTTCCTTTCAGATTTTTTTTTTTTGATTGTTTTTTCCATATAAGAATGTGTAACCAATGACTTCATAGCATTATTTTGGATATACTTATTAATTCTGCAAGTCTTTATTTGCCCTTGTATTTTTTCTATGTCATTTTTCAATATATTGTTTTAACATAGTCACCAAAAATGCCTGTATATATTCTGAACACAATACAGCCTCCTCTATTCTGTGTATTTTTTATTTTTTTTTTTTACTTAGGCATCTCAAAAACTTGTTCACCTACTTAGCTATAGCATTGCCCAGGGAGCTCGTGTTCACTTAATTAGCTACTATTTCCTCGAAGTCCTTCAATGTCACTGAACACCAGGACACCATTCCCATTCTGCAAGTGTGACCTACATATTTTGCTCCTTGATATATGCCCTTTCATTTGTCTGTGTTAAAACACATTCAGTCCAAAGTAAAATAAATTTCTTAAGCAATCTAAGTTAGCAGAGTTGGTCTTTCTCCATTATTTATCACATTAGTTATCTGCTCAGCAAATCTGACCAGCTCATTGGTGAAGAGGTTGATAAGCAAGAGCTAATCTTTCAGTGGCACCTGGTTAAGCACACTGTTGTATGATGATACTTCATGTATAATCATTTTCTGTTTTTTTTTTTTTTTTTCTTTTTTTGTTTGTTTGTTTGTTTGTTTTTTTTTTTTTTTTTTTTTTTTGTAGTTGATATTTAAGCTTTGTTGATTTTGCATGGTGATATTTTCATCAGAATTTAATGAAAGATAAGGAAACCTGCTTTACTGGAGTTTAACTGAATTTAACTGCGATGATGCAGTTACCAATGGCAGATACCAACTAAAGTTAACATTAAAAAAAAAAGTCATCATATCATCATATCTGTTTGACAGGATATATTTTCCATAAAGCCATTTAGATATTCATAGACTGAATCCTTTGTCATGTTGTCATCACTGCCAAAAAGTAAGTTTAATTATTTTGTTTACCCAGTTTGAATATTGTTAGAATGGTTACACAGTTTCAAAAAGAAATAAAAAAAAAAAAAAAAAAGAAACCAAAATCAGTATCTAATGGAGCTTTTTATTAATATGATCTAATTTAAAAAGGCAAACTTTATTTTCATAAGCATGAGTTTCTTTGAACTATTTTGATACTATGAACAGATGAGATGAACATTTTTTGTGCATCTTGAAAAGTAGTGGCTACATAAGCACATAATGATAACAGTTATGTCATTTAACTTTCCTGTTTTCTATCTTTTCTCCATTCATTCATTTACTCATCCAGTTATTATTTTATTTGTCTTGGTTTATGCAAAACATAGCTTTTTGTGTTTTGTGAAAACGTAGTAACATTGCTCTAGATGTGTAAAATATAAATAAAAACAATGTGTCCTGGTTTTGGCTGAGATAGAGTTAATTTTCCTCCTGGCATGGTCCTGTATTTTGGATTTATGATGAAAATAAGGCTGGTAACACACGTTTTAGTTGTTGCAGAGCAGTGCTCACACAGAGGCAAGGACTGTTCAGCTTCTCATGCTGGCCTGCCAGCAAGGTACCTGGGTGTGTACAAGGAGCTGGGAGGGGTCACAGCCAGGACAGCTAACCCAAATTGGCCAATGGGATACTCCCATTCATTATAACATACAAATTCATGCTGAATATAGGGTAGCTGGCTGGGGTGGGGAGGACCACTGCTTAGGGACAGGCTGGGAAACAGTCAACAGGTGGTGATGAATTACATTGTGCTTCACTTGCTTTGTACGTATTATTATTACAATTATCACCATCATCATTATCATTATTATTACTATTAATTCCCTTCCTTTTCTGTACTATTAAACTGTCTTTTTCTCAACCCATGTGCTTTTGCATTATTATTTTTTTTTCCCAATTCTCTCCCCCATCCCACTAAGGGAGGAAGAGGTGTGAGCAAATGGCTGTGTTGTGCTTAGCTGCCTGCATAGCTCAACACTATGATATAAATGACTAGAAAAACAGAACTATTTTTTTAATTTGAGATCATCATTCATTTTCTAGATTGCTAGGACTGGACCGAACGACTTCTTGATTCTTAAGGACCAAACAGATAGGCTGTCATTCTCTTAACTTATATAGGTAAAAGGTAACCTTGTAACATTTAAAGATCAAAGAGCAGAAAATAACTTCTGTGATTCAGTGCCTTATATTTCTCTCTGAGATTATTTGGATCTTTAGATAAAATTGTGTAAGGTTTGTGGTACATGTTTAAATCAACAGTCTCAGCCTCACTCTTCACAGAATCATAGAATGGCTTGGTTTGGAAGGGACATAAACCATCTAGTTCCAATGACCTGCCATGGGCAGGGATATCACCCAGTAAATCAGGTTGCCCTGGGCCTCATCCAACCTGGTCTTGAACACCTCCAGGGATGGGGCATCCACAACTTCTCTGGGCAACCTGTTCCAGTGCCTCACCACACTCTGAGTGAAGAATTTCCTGCTAATCTCTAATCTAAATCTCCCTTCTTTTAGTTTAAAACCATCCCCTTTTTTCCTGTCATTACCTGAATGAGCAATTTTTTTTCTCTATCTTTTTTATAGCCCCCTTTAATTATTGAAAAGATGCTATAAGGTCACCTCATAGCCTTTTCTTTTGTAGACTGAACAGCCCCAGCTCTATCAGCCTTTCTTCACAGCACTCTGATCAATTTCATGGCCCTCTCCTGGATCTGTTCTAACAGGTCAACATCCTTCTTGCACTGAGGACCCCAGGCCTGGGTACAGAACTCCAAATGGGGACTCACAAGGCCAGAGTAAAGGGAGACCATCACCTTCCTCAGCCTGATGGCCACACCTCTTTTGATGCAGCCCAGGATGCAGCTGGACTTCTGGGCTGCAAACATATGCTGCCAGCTCATGTGGAGCTTTTTGTCCACTAGAATTCTCAAGTCTTTCTCTGTAGAGCTGCTTTCAACTAGTTCTTCTCCCAGTCTGTGATCATGTTTGGCATTTCACCAGGCCAAGTGAAGAACCTTGCACCTAGACTTGCTGAACCTCATTAGGTTCACGTGGGCCCTTCTCAAGCTTTTCCAGGTCCGTTTGGGTGGCATTTCTTCTTTCTGTTGTAGTAACTGTACCACTCAGCTTGGTGTCATCTGCAAACTTGCTGAGGGTGTTCTCAATCCCACTGTCTATGTCACTGATGAAGATATTAAACAGTACTGGTCCTAGGACAGACCCCTGAGATACACCATTCAACACTGGCCTCTGCCTGGATATAGAGCCATTGACTACCACTTTCTGGGTGCCACCTTCAAGCCAACTCCTTATCCACAGAATGGTCCACCCATCAAATCTATATGTCTCCAATCTGGAGATCAGAACGTCATGTGGGACCATGTCAAAAGCCTTATAGAATTCCGGGTAGATGATATCAGTCAGTCTTCCCTTGTCAACTGATTCATCATAGAAGGCCACCAGATTGGTCGGGCATGATCTACCCTTGGTGAAGCCATGCTAACTGTCTTGGATCAACTCTTCGTCCTGCACATCCCTTGACATTGCTTCCAGGAGGATCTTATCCATGACCTTGCCAGGCCCAGAGGTGAGGATCTGTGGCGTATTAACCACACAGACACCAGGGTTCTTTTAGGATCAGTAACTGCTACTACTTTATTGATGACATAACTTCAGTTCCCTCTTACTGAGGGCCTAACTTCATCTCTCATAGTGAGAGCGTAACTTCTTGTTGCATCCTATATTGAGGACAGGTTCTCTTATACTATTTTTGTACATATTTGAATTAACTACATATAACAATGGACATTTATTTGGATATATAATTATATCTTTTATCCAGTGTAGCTTTTGAGAAAAGTGGCTGAACTAACAATATAAAAGCTTACTGACTCAATTTTCAATAATTTGGATGAATTATTGAACTTGTATATTAGAACAGAACCAAATTGGAAAGCAGCTGGCTGACATCCTGAGAAGTCATGTAACAATGTACGTTACACTAGAGCAGCCACCAGATGCATTACCCAAAAGCCTCTTGAAAGTCTTGACTCTGAGGATTCTGAGAACATGCAGCAGAAGATCAGACTAGGTATTGTCAGGGATTTACCTGAAATTTCAATAGAAAACTTGTTGAAATCTCTCTCTTTTTTTTTTTTTTTTTTTTTTTTTTTTTTTTTTCCCTAATGTTATTTTAACAGCTAATTAGTGTAACCTGATTTAAAATACCATATTGAAACTTTCTGGCCATCATAGTAAATAATCATCAGAAGGCAGCAGTTAACTCGTTCTGCTAGTAAGCTTACCTGAACAAGAGGAACTGTAGCTTTCAACATCTAATGTGCAAGCCAGGGTAGTGCTTTTTTACTATGAAAATCTGTTCAGTTCAAAGTCTGTCTGCAGGAATTGCATATTTGTAATTAAAAGATTAAGGTAATTTCTTACTGTCTAGTCTGCTGCCTGCTAATTTTCTCTCAAAAGGAATAGCAGCACACTTCAGGGATCCAAGTGCACTAACCACTTGGATGAAGTGAGACCTTGGTACATAATATAAGTGGACATTATCACACCTTTTCATACTAATCCGGTAATTGGATTGATCTGCTTCTGCTTAACAGTGGCAAGGAAGCTAATGCTTTCTGAGATTACAGTTTCTTCAAGGTACCTTTTATAATCAAGAAGAGGATCCAGATTGTCAACTCCTTAATACTTTCAGCAGGCACTTTTCATTTATTAGTAAAAAAGCCTGGGATTTATCTCATGTAAATGTCTGTATCTGATGTGAGCACTAAGTTACATATACAGCAAAAAGCAATAAACATTTTGGCAGGCAGTTGACCACATGCACAGCATAATATTACAAATCATGCCCTAAAATTTTTTTTTGTTTTTCTTTTTTTTCTTTTTGAATAGTAAATAGGATGACAAGCTCAAATGCAGAAATCTATACTGAAGTCATTTAGATCAGCATTCATAAGCTTTAAGGTAGTTTGGCAGTGGCATTTAAGGTGTCATGGGTCACCTAAGAGATCAACACGATCCTCACAGGTGTGATGCAAGGTCTATGGGAGATTCATGTCATTCTGGTGTGGTGGCTGAAGGTTTTAGTAGCAGGTACCCTTGACTTTGTATAATAGCTCCAATGGAGTATAGTTAGCCAACTTGTACACTGAAACAGGATGAATCCCATCCAAGTTATTGAATATATAATATTCTGAGTAATTCGCTTCTCTTTTCAGCATTCCATAGCTTCTGTTGTTTGTAAAATCACCTGGCTAAATAATTCAATAATAGTATTATGTAAATAGTACATATGAAGTTGTATAAATAGTAATAGGGTTGTAGTTTCATTTTGCAATAGAATGATTTTCTCAGTGGAATAAACTATCAAACACTGAAGTTTATTCACTATTTGTATCTCCTCAAAACAGTGCAGTATTAGTATCATCTCTTCAGTATGAATGTTGTATATAATTCTGTGTGACACTAATAAAAACTGTAGGATAAATATTTTGCTTTTCCATTGGGATGTATCAGCTACTTAACTGAAACAAAAGGAAGTAATCTACGTTCCACAGTTCATGCTTATTGTTCAACCTATTGAATAAATGAATGCATCTCTTAAAACCTGCTAAAAAATTAATCACCTTTAGGATGCACAAGACAACACTAGATTTGGTACTGCATGCATTCCTTTGGCACAGAATTACTGTATAATGTTTAAAGACAGCTGTTTCTCCAAAAGCCAGAGAAGGCAGGACAGATGGATGGGCAGAGGCAATGCAAATTCCTCAAAGGGCTTTATCAACTGCTTGCCATTTTTGAAAGGTAGAAGATAATAATTTACAGTGTAGCACAGATTATATTGTACAGTCAGTGTAACTAGTTTGACTTGGTAAAAGGATCAAGTCTTTTAATACTTGCACTAATGCATCTACCCTCTTTTTCCACTGAGGGAACTCACTTCCACCTCTATGTTTTGTAATATCTGAAAAGTCCTATTTCAAGGACACAAGCCTACTTCTCTTCAATAGAAAACAATCGTACAATCATTAAAAGCAACACACATGACAGTACAAGATACTGGAAATAACAAGAAGTCAATGTTATATCCTTTCATATCACTTCCATTGCTGCCCACGTGACATTGCTCTTTGTGCCATTATATGAAGTAGAAGAATGAATGGGCCGGGCTTTTTTTTTTTTTTTTTTTTTTTCTTCTGTGTGTGTGTGTCATAAGAGTTATCTCACTGAATACTGAGGATTCAATATTAAATTATAGATTATGAGCAAGAAAGCAACCAAATGTGATTTTCTGGAAAATTACAGAGTAGTTGGATGTGACATAAATTTATTATTATGCAGCCATATACAAATAAGTACTCCTCCATTCACTGTCTTCTCTTTAAAGCAGCTCCGTGTGGTCTCCCTGTCACTTAAAACATGATTCATTAAATCACCCTGGCTACCGCACAGAGGTAAAGAAAACTGTGCACAGGAGACATAAACTACAAAGCACACACAGATACTCAAACAATAGAGTGTAAATGCACATAGCCATGTGGCTGAGCTAACACTGTGTTCCAGCACTTGATGCATTCACAAGTGTTTAAAATGACAGTTTGATTTGTTTTAAAGAGCAAACTATTTCAGACTAAATATAGAATATGCATATTGCAATGAAAATTCAGACTCAAAAGGTTGATATCATTTGATCCCACTCCAATGTTTCTTAAATTTTTATATCTAGTAACTATTATCCAAGAAAATAAAAAATCTTAAAACACAAAATCACAGAATCGTCTAGGTTGAAGAGACCTCAAGATCATCGAGTCCAACCTCTGACCTAACATTAACAAGTCCTCCACTAAACCATATCACTAAATTCAACATCTAAATGTCTTTTAAAGACCTCCAGGGATGGTGACTCCACCACTTCCCTGGGCAGCCCATTCCAACACCTCACAACCCTCTCAGTAAAGAAGTTCTTCCTAATATCCAACCTAAAACACCTCTGGCACAACTTTAGCCTGTTCCCCCTCATCCTATCACCAGGCACATGGGAGAATAGACTAACCCCAACCTCGCTACAACCTCCTTTAATGTACTTATAAAGAGTGATAAGGTTGCCCCTGAGCCTCCTCTTCTCCTGGCTGAACTAACCCAGCTCCCTCAGCCACTCCTTGTAAAACTTGTTCTCCAGACCCCTCACCAGCTTCATTGCCCTTCTCTGGATTCGCTCAAGCACCTCCATGTCCTTCTTGTAGCGAGGGGCCGAAAACTGAACACAGTACTCGAGGTGCAGCCTCACCAGAGCTGAGTACAGGGGGAGAATCACCTCCCTAGCCCTGCTGGTCACACTGCTTCTTATCACAAGCCAGGATGCTGTTGGCCTTGTTGGAGCACACTGCTGGCACATATTCAGCCAACTATCCACCAATACTCCCAGGTCCTTCTCTGCCAGGCAGTTTTCCAACCACTCATCTCCCAGCCTGTAGCTCTGCTTGGGGTTATTGCGCCCCAGGTGCAGGACCCAGCACTTGGCCTTGTTGAACCTCATGCAGTTGACTTGCAACACCCTTATACTCCTCCTCAGCGGCCTGCCCTCTTTTCCAAAGATTGTAAGCCCTCTTTTTTCTCCTAAGCTCGAGCCACAATTCTCTGTTCAGCCAGGCCTGTCTTCTTTCCCTCTGGCTCGTCTAAGGGCACGTGGGGACAGACCACTCCTGCGCCATTAAGATTTCCTTCTTGAAGAGCGCCCAGCCTTCCTGGACTCCTCTGCCCTTCAGAACTGCCTCCCAAGGGACTCTGCCAACCAATGTCCTGAACAGTTCAAAGTCGGCCCTCCGGAAGTCCAATACAGTGGTTTTACTGGTCCCCTTCCTGGCTTCTCCAAGAATGGAGAACTCTACCATTTCATGGTCACTCTGCCCCAGACAGTTTCCAACCACCACATCCTCCACCAGTCCTTCTCTGTTTGTGAAGAGAAGGTCTAGCGGGGCACCTCCCCTGGTACACTCACTAACCAGCTGCATCAGGAAGCTATCTTCTACGCTCTCCAGAAACCTCCTAGACTACTTTCTCTGGGCTGTTGTGCTTCCAGGATATGTCAGGGAAGTTGAAGTCCCCCACAAGAACAAGTGCTGATGATTTCACAACTTCTGTCAGCTGCCTGTAGAACTCCTCATCAGTCTCCTCATCCTGGTTTTGGCGGTCTATAACAGACCCCCACCAGGATGCTTCTCTTGTTGGCCTTCCCACTGATCCTAACCCATAGGGACTCAACCTTATAATTCCCAGACTCAAGTTCCATGACACCAAAACACTCTCTGATATAGAGAGCCACACCACCACCCCTTCCATGCTGCCTGTCCCTTCTGAGGAGCCTATAGCCAGACATTGCAGCATTCCAGTCATGAGAGTGGTCTCACCACGTTTCCGTGAGGGCAACCAAGTTGTAGCCTGCCTGCCTCATGATGGCTTCCAGCTCCTCCTGTTTGTTGCCCATGCTGCGTGCATTAGTGTAGATGCACTTCAGTTGGACCATTGCCTTCTCTCCTAGCCTTGCCATTGTTATCCCTGGAACAGCTCTAACAAGCATTGTTTCTTACCCAGTTTAAAGACCTCTCAATGAGCCCCACCAGCTCCTGGCCTAGGATCCGTTTTCCCCTTAGAGATAGGGACCCGTCTGCGGCCATCAGGCTGGATGCTGAGTGAAGCACCCCATGGTCAAAAAAAAACAAAATTTCTGTGTTGGCACCAGCCTCTGAGCCATGTGTTTATCAGGTGGGCTTTCCGTGTCCTCTCTGTACCCCTCCCTGCCACTGTAGGGATGGACAAAATCACCACCTGCACTCCCACTCCATCCACTAACCGTCCCAACCCCCTAAAGTCCTGTTTGATAGTTTTCAGGCTTCTCTCTTCAATGTCATCACTGCCAGCCTGGACTATTAAAAGACGATAATAGTCAGAGGAGAAAACCAGGTTGGGAAGCTTTCTGGCAATGTCCCTGAACCTGGCCCCAGGGAGACAGAAGACTTCCCTATGGGTAGGGTCAGGCCAACAAATAGGTCCCTCTGTTCCCCTGAGAAGGGAGTCGCTGTGGACCCAGTACAGTCACCCACAACAACCATCCTTCTTTCTGTCCTGGTGGAGGCAGTCCTGTGGCATGGAGTCGACTTCCTCACCCTAGTCATCCTCCTGGGTAGACTTTCCACCTCTTCCTCAGCTACCGGTCTCTCAAGCTCCAGGGCCTCAAACCTGTTGTGTAAGGGCACCTGGGAAGGTGGGACCGGTGGGGGGGCATCGCCTGCGATGTCAAGCAGAGACCTGTTTCCATTCCTCCTCAACTTCTAGGTCCTCTGCCTCTGCCTGACAGCAACAGGGCAGGGGGTCCACCCCCATTTGGGGTGTCTTACCCACCTGTCCTTCAGGCCGTGCAGGAAGTTGCTCCACAAGTCTATCTCCCGCTCACACTCCCTGATATCCCGCAACCTCTTGACCTCCTCCTTGAGTTCTGCCACGAGGTGGACCAGGTTGTCCACCTGCTCGCACCTCATGCACACAGTCTTTTTGCCCCCCACAGGTGGTAGCAACAGGCTCAGGCACTTCCTGCACCTGGAGACCTGAACTGCTGCATTTTTGAGTGGGCAGTCAGTCTGGGTGTGTACAGACTTCCTAGAGAGGGCACTGTGCCTGGTGTACACCATTTCTGCTGAGCTAGCTGTAGACTGCCGTTAGAGGAGGTGTTTGTATGGCCGGGGGTGAATGCTCTGCCCTTCCTGCTTGCCTTGCCTGCGCGAACTGCCGCGCCACTCCTATTCTGCCGCGCCACGCCTTGTTCGCCATGCTCCCTAGGGGCAGCTTTTGAATGGCTGGGGAGGGGGCGCTGCTGGCTCCGCCTACACCTTGTCAGCCTCCCTCGCGAGGGCTGCTGGGTCCTGGCAGCTCCCTCAAGTGGGCTCGATGCCGGAAAAAATAGCCCTGCCTGTCTGATACCCCGCTCCGCTGCAGAACGTGTCTGCCCGGGGAGCCAATTGCCTCAGCAAGTGGCACAGTTGCAGGGGAATATATAGAAGAAAAACTTTAATCATACATGAAAAATGATTCTGGTATGTGATTTCTTTAAAATATATGAGATTTAACAAATAGGTGTTTGACAATTTTCACTTAGTGTTCCAGTGTCCCAGTCCATGTTCATTTTGGGTGTATTTGTGACAGGATTTTCATGATATTTCTACAAACAAATAATCCAGATATAGGTTTCAAACTAAAAGCTAGGTATTCTCTTTCATTTAGATTATTTGAGGAACTAAAGACTGAAAAAGTACAAACTATTGCAAGGCATCTTACTATTGAAAGACTTACCAGGGTTGAGATAGGGAGAAAGAAATATATGCACAATTTAGAATACAGATAAAAGATCCAAATGTAGATGAAGAAACTTTCCAGAATGCTAATAATAATTTATATTTTAAAGCAGTTTAGTACCTTTTGGAAGACTTGGGAAGGAATTCAGGGTTCTCCAGCTCTGGCAGCTGATAGATTTGCGCAGTTCAACTAAAAGATCTCAGATACCTTTTGAGGTAAACATTGGTTAATGTATCTTGGAATGGACGACAGAGAGAAAAAGAAACACTAAGAAAGAGGAAAGAAGAACAACAGATGGCATAGGCAAACTAGAGCCAGCAGCATAAACTGCAAGGGAAACAAACAAATCCCAAAGGCTGTGAGTAATAAATTTGCACAGTGGGGAACACACTGTTCTGGAGAAACTTCAGTCAGAAAACAAACTGTGCATCAATCGAAGTCTTTGTGTTTAGTGCTAGTTGTCCTACCTAATTTTCAACAAGCTTTATTTATTTATTTATTTATTTATTTATTTATTTATTTATTTTCTCCATACAAGTCTGTTTTGAGATTTGCAAGTAGTTTAGTATGATGGAGGCAATATGTTGATTCAGAGTCAGCTGAGGATAGCTCTGCCTGAAAGCAAATGTCTGCCTACTGCCAAGCTGTGCGTCAGTGGCCTGGTACCAGGTAAGGTCATACTTGATCATTCATTTTTGAAAGAGGAGTTATAACACTTGATTCTAACTTTACAATGAGGTAGTACAGATATGAAATGTGTTTTGTAATAGCATGAGGAAAAAAAAAATAGAGCAGTAATTTTGCAGTGCTGCCATATTTTTTCATCTTGGCAAGGCCATACCTTCCTTTCATGTAGTTTATACTTCAATTCTAACAGACACACTGCAATGATGTAATACTGCAAGTGACAGGGTCGTATAGACCCACACAGACAGAATTTAAGCTGTGATCATAGTTATACTAAATGAGATTGCTACATCTCAATCACTGTACACTCTTAACACAATTAGGATGGGTGCCCCGGAAGATAAAAAAAAACACTCTTGCCAAGGCTGGTATTTTTATTTGAAAAACAACAACAAAACAACAACAGCAACAACAAAATCAGGAAGTTGCAGTAAATTAGAGGCTGTTAGATAATATGGTCCTTATCTGCAACATGGACAAAGATGTGACGTTATCTGCTGTTTGAGATCTCACTTCCGAGAGCATCTAAAAGGTGCTCTTGGACAATAGAATATAGAAAAAAATCTAAAAACATTTTAAAAAGTGCATTAATCTGACTGCACTGAGCAGTGTAATACAAACAAAGACAATGACATATGAAAAAGAAGGAAAGGTAAATAGGCAGGTCATTAAATGTCAGAGTATGAAAATACGCATCAGAATCCACAAAAGAGTAGCCATACTACACTGTCTTCCAGAGAGGACAACATAAACCTGATAGACTATCCAGTACACCTGCACAGGGGCAGGTGGGGCACAGGACCTGTAGGAGACCATAGTTTTCTGGATCGATTCCTGAAGGTCAAGCAAGATTTCTTAAATAATCTCGTCTTGCCCTAGATATATAAAGCAATTCATTTGAGCCCATGTCTACTTAAAGATGAGCTGAACCCCAAACTCCAGACTTTGCAGTGTTATGCCAATTTGATTCCAGTAGACTGCAGTTTAGACTACTTCACTTGTACAAATTGGTATGTAGATGTTTTAATATGGAGCTGAGCCCCACCTTGATTTTTCCCTCATCTGTTGTTAGCATAAGTGTATGCTTCTGTTACCTAACTCAGACATCTAGTTCTGCCAACACATCATTTAGTACATGAGGCAAGTGCTAACAGATAACAAAGTAAAGGAGATTTGCACCATTTCATACTGGCAGCTGGAGGCTGGGTGAATACCCTTGCACATCCCATTTGATACTAGATACTTATGTAGACAACTAAATTGACTGTGAGGACCTATGGCATTGCTAGCTGTATTACAGCTAATCTCATAAATTGACTTATTGAACTGATAGTGAACTGAGAGAGAGACTGACACTTCTCAAACAAAATTCACTCTTCTGAAGTAGTATCTAAATTAGGTCTTTGCTGTGAACTATGGATGACTATATCTCTTAACTGAGTGTAGAGGAAATTAGGATGATTTAACATAAAAGAAGACATTGAAAGAGAGATTAGTTGAATCACAAGATTTTAGTCAAGGCTACAAGGGCAGCTGTATTGAAGCTTGAGAAATCAAGGATTTAGGGTCCCACTACTGCAATGTTAAAATCAATAGTTTTTTTTTTTTTTTTGGCAGTTACATTAATGGCAACCAAATTGGAGTAATATTTTGAACCAATAGTATTTTTTTTTCAACAAAATGGCAAATAGCAAAACTGATTTATAAATGCAAATGTATGTATATTATAAATATAAAAACAAATACATTTTTAAGTTTATACACTACTAAAATCTTTACAGAACAGGACAGAATAACAACTGCATGAGGTAAGGACTGAAATTGCAGAATCTCTGACATTAGGTGACACATTTAAAAGCTCACTGAGTGGAAGAAAGTGCCCTTATACCTGCAAATAACCAGTGTACTACCATTATCTAGAGAGAAAAAGACTATGAAAACAGCAGGAAACTACAAACCATTTAATTTAGCTCCATTAAGAAACATAGTAAACTATTTTTAGTGTTCAAGAGGATTTGTAGAAAAACTACCTGACAAGACACAAAAGGACCACAAACAACCACCACAACTTTGCAGAAGACTGTTGAGCACAGGGAACTAGAACCTTTACGGTTCAATCTGTCCAGGGCCAAAGAACAGATATACAGTAAATACCTTTTAGGTATTTACTTCACTGACAGTGTTTATTTCAGATAGTATTTTGAGATGCATGGAGTGACTCCATAACACAGGACTTCTTATCTCAGAGGGTATCAATCAACAATCAAAATATCCCCCAAAACAATGGAGCTTTAGAGATTCAATGTAAAAACTTTCTAAAAAAGATATATGATTTTCACACTGAGCAACTTAGCAACCATCATCATGATTATGATTTCTAGTGTTGTCTTCAGTCTCTTTAGTAATTAACACTGGGATTTCAGATTTACAATTTGAAATCTTTCTGTCTGTTGGACCTCATTGCTCTGATGTAACCTTAATTTTAGTTTGTTTAATTTCACTTCCTTTTCCTCCTTGAAGTTAAACAAACTCCTTTGCTCATTGTAAAAAACAACAATAAAAAAAAACACATTCAGTAAAACACAACTGAATAATTTTCCCTTGAATATTATGCTATATTTTATGTAATTTTAGATCTCCCTGTTAATAATTTTGCAATCCTATAGGTGAGATGGAAGAAGCTATCAAAAGTTTACCTTCAATTTAAAATTGAAGAGCACATTCAGAAGTAAGGTAATGATATCAGTTAATCTTCTGACAGTAAATATGGATTGATAACGAAAGCAGGAATAAAGAAGTGTACCAAATTAGAATAACCCTCTTAATGACAGGAATCTGTTTTTCAGTGTAATTCGCAATTTTAAAACAGAATGGCATTTAAATAGACACCTGTTGTCTGTTGTGGAAAAGTGCTATTTATAAAACTATTTAAAAGAGCCTTTATGGTAATCTGTGGTAATAAGACTATTGCTATTTTGTATGTCTTATAAATGATGGTCAATACAAACAGGACAATTACACCTCTATGTGCACTAAATTTTTACAAAAGTAAGTAAAGCTACAAAAAATGACATTTTTTATTAACTAATACATGAAAAAATAGAAAGACAGGAACGATTTTAATGGGACATTTCTTTATAATGTGCTTCAAATCAAGCTTTGGTAAACATAATGAATTTGCATTTGTAATTGTTACCATTCTTCTGATATTCAAAATGATTTTAAGAAAACATAGGTTTTTATCTATAACTTTTTGTGTTAATGATATTTTTGCATTATATTTTTCGTTATAGAAGGACCTCTGGTATATGTAAGAGCTATCTAAAGGAAGTTAAAATATTTGATGTGCATGTAGTGGGTTGTATCTTAAAATGACTATGGACACAGTATATGGAATTATCATATAAATGCCACCCCAAAACCCCATAAACAAAGGAAAGTTTTATTTCTTCGGTGGTCTTTGATAAATTACAAGGCACAACAATCATCTTGTCTGCGACTATAAAAAACTATATTTTTTCCGTGTCACAGGTTAACTCCAAGTATTTGTTTTTCTGTGATAGCTGCTGACATCACTGTCAAACAAATAAAAGTAATATAAAAGTTGTTATTAGAATTTACTTCTATTATCTGTAAGTCAGTACATTTAAAAGTGATTTTGTTTCTAGTCCAAGATCAGCTATCAAAACCCAGATATGTACATAAAATAGACTTTTAGTATAGATTTCATATGCAAATTAGAGCTGGTCAAGTTCACCATCAAAACTTCTTTGATGGAAATTTGGATTTGGACAATATATAAATACTTTTGATTTATTTTTTTTTTCCTTGAAAAACTTAAGAAAACAAAGTTTCCAAAAAATTCAAGGTGATATTCATCACACTTATCTTTAGAAGATTGTAGCATAGACATGTTCACCTAAGCTAATTACTTTTGGCTTCTTTTTAAATAAATTTTAGACACCTAATGTATAAAGAGATGAACTGCACTCTAAAAATGCCTGTTTTTCTTCATTATTCAATTAAAGGCAGCATATGGCCTCAGATTTAGAATTACACTGCTTGCATATGCATTTGGTAGAATTAATCCCATTCAGAACATGGGAAAACAACTCAAAAAAAAAAAAAAAAAAAAAAAGCAAATCAAACCCACAGATATTTATCCTGAAACTCAGATGCATTGTTCCCTCATGCTTCTGTCTCAGATGCTCCTTTGTTAGACAAACACTCTGGCAATGCAGTCTCTTGGTGCCTTTCCATTGGGGAGAACATAGCTCACAATAGTACAGTTTGACTTTCAAGCCTGCTCTATATAGACGAGCAGGTAAGGAGACCTCGAGTCTTCAGAAACCCTTCAATGCTGTTTGGGAATCCATATATTAGTTTTCTCTAATAACTATACTTTTTTTTTTTTTTTTTCCCACCTTGGGAGGAAAATATTTTCTCATACAGCTTACCTGCATATTTTTCAGTTCATAGCATTTCACCAGTCATTCACTTTCATAGTATATTTCTTATTTCTGTAATGTGACTGCATGGTAGTGAAAAATGTATATTAAAAAGAAAAAAGAGAGAGAGAGAAAGAAAGAAGGGGAAGGGGGAGAGGGAGCAGGAGGAAGAGGGGAGGGGAGGGGAGGGGAGGGGAGGGGAGGGGAGGGGAGGGGAGGGGAGGGGAGGGAAGGCGAGGCGGAAAGGAAAAAGGAAAGAGGGAAAGGCCTTCCTCCACTGTATGCCTAACTTCAGAACTATCCTTATTAAAAAGCCAGGTCCTGGGAACATTAATGCTGCTGTTGTTTCTGAATACACAGAACCATATGACAAAGAAAAATGAGATCCTGTAAGAAGAACTGAAGTTAGAGACCCTCCTCCAGTCCAAACAAGTAGAAATAATTGTCTCTGAGAAAAATATACTGAAACTTTTAAAGTGTCAGAAATTACTTTTTCTTCAGTCACTGTCAACCAATCAAAAGAGGAAGTCTATATGACTGTGAGAAGAAATATATTCTATGTTCCCCTGGGATATAGTGTCTATTCACTATTCCATATCCTCATGGTACTTGCTGAAAATGTGGATACATGTGTTGCAAAAGAGCAACAGAGAGCCAAACTTTTTAAATAAACATGTCTAATATTTATACTGCCATTTTTAAGGGAAAATCTGGAAAAAGATCCACAGCTCACTCACAACCAAGTATCATTACCACTACTTGTTTCTTTACTGTGAAATGAATGGGCTGACAGCATAGACACAATATTCCCAGGAATGTATGTCACATGCATATTTCTGCCATGAGACTCCTCTGTGCAAATGTCAGAGGAACACTCTGCTCTAGCCTACCAAAATAATCCATGCAGTAATGGTTAAAACAGAAGGTGGTCTTATTAACAAGAGAAATGGTGTACAGTCTTCTGTAGACATTTCTGATATATTTTCTTTGATGCAATTCAATTTTTTTTTTTTTTTTTTTTTTTTTTTACAGACATATGTCTGAATGTGTTTCAGAGTTCAGAAAGGTACTGTCAATATGCACTTGTAATGGGTAATTTCAATGTCACATATTTCATGGTCTGAAATCTCAAGCAGTTCTAATGAAAATTCTCTGATATTATGTAAATGTGCTCAGTAGATGAACACACTTTTGATTTACTGTTGGTACATAGAATTTTGTATCTCCCATAATTTTCAAGAATTTTGATATTGTCTCCCACGACATCCTGCTAACAAAGCTGAGAAAGTGTGGGATAGGTGAGTGGACGGCAAGGTGGGTTGAGAACTGGCTGACTGGCCGAGCTCAGAGGATGGTGATTGACAGCGCAGAGTCTGGCTGGAGACCTGCGAATAGCGGTGTTCCCCAGAGGTTGGTGCTGGGTCTTGTTCAACATCTTCATCGACAACC
Organism: Anas acuta; assembly: GCF_963932015.1. Classification (NCBI taxonomy): domain Eukaryota; kingdom Metazoa; phylum Chordata; class Aves; order Anseriformes; family Anatidae; genus Anas; species Anas acuta. The sequence goes on from NC_088979.1 coordinate 12,836,533, forward strand.
TTGAGGAGGGAATGATGAACGAATGATCAACCTTGATGAATGGCCACAAAATAGATCACAGGAAGTTCCACACCTATATGAGAAAGAAGTTTTTCACGGTGAGTGTGATGGAGCACTGGGACAGGCTGCCCAGGGAGGTTGTGGAGTCTCCTTCTCTGGAGATATTCAGGACCCATCTGGATGGCTACCTGGGCAGCCTGCTCTAAGGAACCTGCTTTGGTAGGGGAGTTGGACCCAATGATCTCTCAAAGTCCCTTCCAACCCCTACAGTTCTGTAAATCTGTGATTCTGTGATAATTTTTCTGCCAATGAACCTTTGACAGTTGAAAGTCTGATGCTTGATGCTAAAAAGCAGGGACAGCAGTAAAAGCTTAAGATAAGAAAAGTTAAGGTATTATATGATTCAGGTATTATAGCACTCTGAAAATTTTACCAAGGATTCAAAATAGGAAGGAGGAAACTAAAGTAATAGCTTTTTACCCTATTGACTTTAAAATCCCTGCTAGTGGACTTAGAAAAATTCAATTTTGTCTTCTCTTTTTTAGTTTTCTGTAGGACAATTAGTTTTGTAACCTTAAATATATGTATATATATTATATACATATATATAAAGTCATCAATCAACACTTGGATTTCAAAGGCGGGAAAGCACTGAACAGAAGATACAGTTTATTTCTACACATATTCGGACTACAGCTGTGATATTTTATCAACCTATAATTTTTGGTATTACAAAAGCATGAGACTGTTTGCAATGATATTTCAATTTTTTTTCTTAAGTAAGCCTTCTGCCAGGGGTGGTCCCATAGCAAAGAGGCATTACATAAATCAGTTTGTCCTAGATTTAAGTGATACAAATAAACTGACTTAACTGTAGTATTTGTATGATATTTAGCATTATTATTGTTTTTTATTCAAAACTAGGATAATTTAAACAATGAAGACCAAAGTATTCCACCATACTGATAGCAGAGCTTCATAGAAAATAGCTTTTTTTGTTTTTTTTTAGGTCAATAAGAAAAATATAAAAAGAATAAAGAATCTTTGAATCTTTATAATCTTTTATAATCTTATTTATAAAATAAATAAATAAATAAACAAACAAATAAACGTTAAGAATCTTTAGTAACTGAAACTACTACCTAGATATGTTGTATACCCAGTCTCAGATTCATCCCCTACACACTTATGGCCATAAAAGAAACAACTAAATGAAGAGTATGCTTAGTGTTTCCTCTGTTGCTAAATCAGAAGAATTAAAACCTACCCAGAAAAATACAAGCCCCCATCAGGATCTTTATCTTAACATTATAGGATTTCATTCCTAATTTAAGCACCTCATTACATGCCTAAATTTAGCTGAGGTTAAGTCAATATTCAGAAGAGGCATTCTATAAGTGATGGTGTGTGCTGTGCTGTGCAGCTGTAAGCTTTTTTATTTATTTATTTATTTATTTATTTATTTTTATTTTTTACTTCCATTTCCTTACCTGGCTACACTTCTCCTAGCAGAGAAGAAAGAATTGCTCACCCTTCAGCTTGGGTTGAAATGGTACCAGGATACTAATGTATCCTGTACATATATTAGATAACTATATATATATATAATATATAATATAGATACTGATAAAAATATATATAATATATATAGTAGATAATTAGCACTGTGGTTATCATGCTAATTATCTATTTCTGTTTTGTTTACAAATTTAGCTGAGCAATGTAAGATCTTCCTTTCAGCATCCTGGGGACACGATAAGTAGTCATCATAAAAGGCTGTAGTTCACACAGTACCAGCCTGTTAATGTAAGTACCTGTCCACTCAGAAAACAAACAATTAAATTAAATTAAATTAAATTAATTAATCAGTCATGAAAGGTCTGTTTCAGTGTCAAACAACAATTGGGTTCAAATGAGATTAAAGACTGTCTGAAATTACATAGATAATATTTTTGACTAAGACTCTCTTTCCCACGTTCTTTACCTCCCTATGAGAAATTTCAGTAAGTATGGTATTAGAGGAAAAGTATTATAATGAAGACCTGGGACCAAGTTACCAAAGAAATAATGATAGATGATCAGATGCATAATATTTCCAGTTAGTTGTTGTTGTTGTTGCGGTTGTTGTTTGTTTTTTGTTTTAATGGCTTGTTCATTACTTTGTTTTCTTTATTGCCTTTTTAAATAGCAACAAAAAGCCTGTTAAGCTAAAGGTCAACCCAAACTCTCTAAAGCTCTCAAGAAACTGTTCCCTCCCTCCCCCCCCCCAAGTTCAGTAAGGTTACACTGTGTGACAAGTAAGGGTTCCCCTGGAAGGAAGGCTGTCATCCATTTCCACAAAGTGTGGAAAGCGGCAAAACAGCAATGCTGGCAGGCCTAGCTTTGATGACGCTCAGCTGTGAAATATGGAGATTTCTTCTCTTAACCTTTCTCAGTGGATGCTTCGTAGCTCTTGCCCTCAAGAAAATGACAGTGGTTTTGGTCTCTTGTCACTCAAGAGACCAATATAGAAAATAGTTGGAGAGCATCCATCACTTGAGGGAATTCAGCAGTCCCTCAGGCTTGACAATACCAATTCATTGGAGTACTAACTGGGGCAAGTCTTTGTTAATTATGTGTATGTGTTTGGTTGGGTATGTATGAAAACCTTTACTGACACAGCCTGTCCGTTATTTGCTCCACTTAACTAAATTGTACTTCTCATTGTCATGTTGCTTGCTGCTCTTTTCCCCCCTGTGACATAGTGAAACATAGTATTATCCTAGAAATACCTTAGTTTCTTTCATTGAATATTTACCATTATGCTCACTGGCCTGGTAATATGCAATAAGCAGTGCACTCCAAAGATTTTAAACCTTTGATAAACAAAAAGCAATTTGAGCCCAATATAATTTTCCATGTAAAATGAAGAACACTTTTTTCCCCCTTCTTTTATGAGAGATCACTAATGGTTTGTCTACTATGAAAGTTCAAACATGTAAACTTTCTGATCTTTTTATCTCTCATAGATACCTTAAGATATCTTAAGTCTAGTACAGCCTAGACTCAGATATTCAAATACTGCTTTAGCTACAGGAGTGGATTAGAGTGTAGCTCATAATCAATGCCTGGCTGCAACAGGTTGGCTTGTTACTGCCAAGATCTTGTCTTCCAGTTTGCTTTAGCACATGCTATTTTACATATTCTGAAAGTTAAAGGTATCACTCATGGAAGCTGATTATATTTTTCCCTGCTCTAAAGGTAATACAGAAGATGAAAATAAGATGAATGAGAGAGGATGCCTAATTCCAATCTTATGCCTTTCCCATGGAGGGATTGTAAAAATTAGGAAGAACTTAAGTGCCATAAAATTAAAATAATTTGATTGGATGTTTTAGGAAAAAAAAAAAAAGTACAAAAATACAATGAAATCTGAAATGGGCTGCTATTCCTTTGAGGCAGAGTGGTGAGTTGAGCACTTGAAGCGAGAGACACACCTTAGCTTGCCAGCCCCTAAAAAAATGGACTGTGTACCTTTTGAAATTTGTCTTTTTTTTTTTTTTTTTTAATGTATAATGGAGCTAAAAATACTGCCCTTTTCCAGCTGATGGGTGCAGATTAAAAACAGAAGATAAAGGATAATTTTTGCTACAATTTTATGTGAATATCTATGTCTTTTTACTTTTGTAAATACGCTGTAACTTTGGAAATAATTTATATGAAAAAGTAGACCCATGTTATCCCAAAGCCAGCAGCCACAGGAAAGAATGAGTCCTTGTGGTGGTTTTACCTTGCTGGGCAGCTGAAATCCACCACAACCACGGTCTCAATCTCCCTCCTTAGAAGAAAAGGGTAAGAAGAAAGTATGTTTGGAAGGAAAACAAAACAAACAAACAAAAAAATCACAGATTGAGGTAAGGATAATTTAATTAGAGGGAAAAGGAAGAGGGAAAAAAAAAAAAAAAAAAAAAAAAAAAAGAAAAAAGCCAGGGCCACTTGGAAACAGAGAGAGAGAAAAGAAAAACCTTGTTGATTTTATCCCAAAGCTAACAACCATAGTAGAAAATGAGTCCTTCTTATTTTCTACCTTCTTCTAAGGTCTTCTACCTTCCAGTGGCAAAAGGCAAACATAGCCTGTGGGTTCAGTTTCCTTGAAAACTGCATTTATAGTAAAGATAGATTGCTTCTGCTACTTTGGATTTGATTTGTAGGAGCAGGAAATTCAAAGAAAATTTTAGTGCCTCAGTTTACTATTCTGTGGATCTACAACATGTTCTCTTTATATTGACATTGTATCACACAAGCCAATATTTCTTAAAAAAAAAAAAAGTAATAAAATTCCTTGGATATTTTAATAGCTGTCAATGTATTTGGGCTGCACAGGTAACGAAGGCAGTGATTTGCAAAAGGAGTGCACATTTATTTGAATTACTTCGATTATAGCTCACCCTCTCCTTCCCCTAGATTCAAATTAATCTTCATAGCAATAATTAATTTTCAGCTTCAAGGTTTAATAATATATTGAGCTCAAATTCTCACCAGCTAATTACATTTCATGTTTTGGAGACCTGCAAAGTCAGTTCCAAGATGTGTTGTTTCTGTTTCTAAAAGATCTGGTACTCTGAGTCTGTTTTTTCATTTCTGCTTAATGGTAGGTTAATTATTGTTATAAGTATATATAAGTATTATAAGTATACCATATACCGTATGTTCATTCAGATGGAAGACTCATTTGGATAAAACAGGTGATTTTTTTTTTTTCCTTCTGCAGGTTTCATAAACTTTTCATTCTGCGGCAATAAGGTGAGGAGTCCCTGTCTTGGGAGAGGCTAGGGAAATCTTCACCTATAGCTATCACAAATGTTACTGGAGCATGGCCAAATTATGCCATATTATTATGGTTAAAGAAATTAGTAAAAACCTCAGAATGTGTGATGTGAAGTCTTAATATATTTTCCCACTTGAGACATATTCCCATGGGCCTGAATTTGTGCAGGATCAGACTACATTTGCATACTTCTTAAAGTAATTTGTCTGAGACATGATATCCAGGCATATCCGATCTATGGAAATACAGATAGGCGCATACTCTATCTAGCTCCTCAGGTGCTGTGAACACATCAGCAATGTCACTGCTTTCCCAGTGTAGTCTTTCCATAATGGAATCACAGTGTCCTTTGTTAGCTGGGATGAGTATGGTATCTCAAAAGCAAATGTAGCTCTATGTTTAGAATTAGGAAACAAGCCTTTATGGTATTGTAGGACAAATTCACAGTGGCTTCAGTGGGAGCACTGCACAGCAAAGGCAAACACTGCAGCCAAATCCTGTAGTGCTAGTAAATTCGTCACAGAAAGAGCTGAAATGCAATAAAGCTTTGCTACTGCTCAGATTTGGAGTGGGGAGAATTTTGTAACTCTCCTCCTCAGGGGCCACTGTCCAAAGAAACTGAAGCCCTTGTAAATAAATGTTATTTCTAGAAAGGAATGTAGATGACAAAGGGACACTACACAGCACAGATGTGCACACGAGACTGGTAAATGCTAATTCATTGTAAATTCATTGCTGACTCACTGTGATAAATAGTTGTTTCAACAGTAAACAAGCTTAGGGAATGAGTATATTCCTTCATTGTTAAAGCATATACAGAAAAGCGGAAGCACCTCAGCTAATAATTTGGCATTTTCATTATGCTTGGTAATCTTCTTGTCATTAGTTTCCAGTTGAACCAGCCACTGTGTCAGTCTTTAAGCTGATGTTTCTGTAATATCAAATTTAATGCAATAGAGGCTTAAAATTTTCCTCTCAAAATTTTAAATGGAAACTAAACAACAGAGGTGTTTCCTTATCCAACAATCTTCTATTATTATGTGTTTCCTAAACATCTGATACTGGTTGCAATGTCTTGCTTTGAATTTGGGCAGAATCAACTACAGTTGCAAGGGTAATTGCTTCTGCATCGGAATCTTTGGTTCTAAAGATTTTCTTTTCAGTTATGACAATATAGCTATGACAAAATATTTGTCATGCTTCCAGCACTGTGTGGTGTACTCTAAGGACTACTTAGGCTTCATGAAAGTTGCCTTTTGTGTTTGTTATTGAAATAGGATTATAGTGCCATAATCTTAAATATTGGTTTTAACATATTCCACAGGGCATCACATGAGGAAAAAGATAGTAAGCTAAAAACATTAAACTGTTATTTACTGGTTAAGCACTTTCCTAAAAGATTAAAAATTCACTGTGTACATTATCATTATTTAGTTATTAAAGACTCTTTTTTACTGCAGTGAGGCTTGAAGCCATGACAAATTCTGAATAAAGTTGTGTTGTTCGAAAGTATAACGAGAAATAACTAAACCTGGGGAAAAACAAGATGTGGAAAAACAAGAGGATAATCTTCAGTCTGCTAGGAGGTCATAGAATCATAGAATCATCTATGTTGGAAAACATCTTCAAGATCACCAAGTCCAACCATCAATATGACCTAACAGCCAACATTAATCCCACTGAATTAAAGTTTAATTTAAGCATGAAAAAAAACTAGTGATGGACAGGAAAGAAAAGTAACTATTTAGAACAATTCACATTTTTAGTGAGTTCTTCCTCCATATCTGCTGGATTAATGTGGTGATAGGAGGCTGCAGGGGTGGTCTCTGCGAGCAGAGCCCAGCAGCTGCCCCATATCAGATCAGAGCCAGCTCCAGATGGCTCCAAAAGGGACCTGCTGCTGGCCAGAGCCAAGCCATGAGTGACGTTGGTTGGGTCTCAGGGAACTGATTGAAGGAAGGGGAAATCTGCTGTGCTACAACAGTTGGGAGAGAGGGGTGACAGCTGCGAGAGAAGCAGCCTTGCAGCTCACAAGGTGAGCGCAGAAGGAGAGCAGGAGGTACTCCAGGCATGCAGCACAAGTTCCCCTGCAGCCTGTGGAGCAGGTTGTCCCCCTGCAGCCCATGGTCCCACATGGAGCAGATCTCCACGCTGCAGCCCGTGGAGAAGCCCCCCAGTGGAGCAGGTGATGTGGCCTAGAGGAGGCTGAGGCCCATGGAGAGCAGGAGCAGGCCCTGGGCCGGAGCTGCAGCCCGTGGAGAGGAGCCCACGCAGGAGCAGGAGGTCTTGGGGGAGCTGCTGCCTGCCTGTGGGGGACCTGTGCTGGAGCAGTTTGCTCCTGACAGATGGAACCCATGGTACGGAGCCATGTGGGAACAGTTCTTGAAGAACTTCTGCCTGTGGGCAGCCCTGCAGGCTCAGTTCAGGAAGGATGGCATCCCGTGGGAGGGACCCCACGGGGAGCAGGGGCAGAGAGTGACCGGAGACAAAGCGTCAGGGACTGACCACAGCCCCCATTCCCAATTCCCCTGCACTGCTTGGGAGAAGGAGATGGGAGGGAGTGGATAGGGGAGACGGTGTTTGTTGTTTAATTTTAGTCATTACAGCTCCAGTCTGACAGCAACAGGCAACAAATTACATTAATGTCCCTTAAACTGAGTCTGTTTTTCCTGTGATGGTAATAGGTGAGCTTTTTTTCATCATGTGTTCCTCCTTTGTTCTTTTGTGGAGGGAGAATGAGGGAGTGCCATGGTGGAACTTAGCACACTAGCAGCGTGAAACCACCACAGCATGTCACTGCCTTTCTCCACTGAAAATACAAAGACCATCCTACTAATTTGTAAGATTCTGTCAGTGGCTGAAAATTAAACTTGTTGAATGTGGTTTGATGTCACAGCCGGTACTTTTTTTTTTTTTGGGGAGGGGAGGGGCAGGGTTGAGGGGAGGTTGTATGAAGAACTGAAGAAATCCTCTACAGTTTATATATACCCTTCATGTTTCAGGTAACTGTGTAAAGCAATGTGTTTCATAAATAGATAGCTATCCATCTTAAACCAAGTAATATTCTCAGAGACTAGTTATAGCTGCTGGAAAGCTATTCTGGACCTTGCTTGTCTCCTGGCAGGAAACCTTGTTCTAGTTTTCAGCCTAAATTCATTCAGGGATATGTAAACTCCTTTGTTCTTGTGCCAATATTGTCTTTTAGATTAAACTTTTGTTGTTGTTGTTTGTTTTTTTCTTTATTTGACATTTATCTCCCTCATATATTTATAGCAAGCTATCACATCCCTCTTGACCTCTGCTATGTTAGCACAAGTAAGACAGATCTTGGTGGGGCCTGCCCACATCATAAACTACAGCGCAGTGCAGGTCCCTGAACTCAAACCAGCTAGCTCTGAGACCAGAAGACACAGAGTGCAGAACAATACCCAGGGTAATTTTTCTCCTTCTTCAAGACATGACTAAAATGAGTACAATGGTACTGGAAACAACATATTTTGTGTTACTTAGAAATACTAACTCACTTGGTGCATCTACAGGACTGTAGCTCTAGCATAGTTCTTCAAATAAACCCACCTTAATTCTGTCATAAAATAGGGTCCCAATTGTCTTACTCATCTTTGTAGACCATCTCATCCTTTCTCCAATGTGAATGCATCTCTATTAAACAAATGCAATTTTAGACATCATACACAATTAGATATTTAACTTCATGCATAATATTGATCTAGCACTACAGGTACACTTAGTGTTAAAATATTTTTTTTCATGGGAAAATAAGATGAAAAATAAACTTGAAGTGATTTATCAATTTTTAACTTTGTATTAAGACTTTCAATGTTTGTAGTAAGTTTGTATTTGTTTCAGCATCACTGGCTCTTACTGATATCACATCAGTATTTCATTCAGATTTATGCTTTTTCTGTTTTTTACTTTTTCTTTTTTTTTCTCCCTGTGTTGGTAAAAGAGGTTTAGAGTGACTTGTCTACAATTTCAAAATGACAAGAAAATGACTCCAACTTCACTACATTTAGAAACATCTTTTCTTGTTAGGTGTTGTACTATAACTTCTATACTTCAGTGTATAGAAGTAACTGCTTGTGTATAATAATATTTTGTGAAGAAGCACACACACACAAAAACATCAGTGATTTTCTCCAAGATGTAAAAAAAAAAAAAAAAAAGATCAATAAAAATACTGTGACAACATAATCCTCATAAAGTAACAAAGACTTAAAGATAGGAAAATGACACTATCTCAGCAGCAAGTACTGGAGACAAGTTCTATTGCAATGATTAAAATGTCTGACGTGGAAGAAGTGACCTCTTCCACTAACCTCCAAAGGCATATGATTGTCTGTAGTTAAACTCAAGCAAATTTGAATTCTTAAAAAAGACTGCATAGTGCACTTCAGCATTCAAACAAAAATAACTTTGGATTTGGAGAGGCAGTATACTGTCAGCTCTACCTCCTAAACAGGAAAACAAAAATAACATGACGTGTAACTGGACTACTAAGAAAAAATATGTCACCACAACATGTTTTACTCTCTCGTGATAATGATGGGTGGGTATTGAGCTACTATGTGAAAGTGCGTGTCCAAGCTTTTGTTTTGTCCACAGACTTAATGATCCAAGAAAAGGCAGACCTTTATTGAACTGCTGATGCCAGAACTGTGACTCTTCAAAGGAGAAAGGAGTATGCTCTCTCCAAAAGTGCAAAGCAGTCACTCAACCTGCCACCTAAAAGCTAAAATATTTTAACAGTTCTCAAGCAGGAGAACTCCAGAAACGGAGTAATTCAGTGTTGTATTTGAAAAAGTAAGTTAGTGTCTGTCTCCAAATAATAATAATATTAATAAACAAATATATATTATATAAATAATATTAAAAAAAAAAATAAATGTACAGCTCTCAGCAAAATTGGGGTTAGATTTGAAAAGTTTGTGTGCAAATGATGTGTGCAAACACCTTCAACACCTGCCAAACATGTACAGTGGGACACAGCCAGACTACAGGAAGTGTCAGGACCTCAGATGGCTTTGTCCCTCCTTTCAGAGCTTTGGCATCATTCTGTTAACTGCGTTGCCATCATTGAAATCATCTAGATAAGCAGTATTTTCTCAGTTAACACTAACAAGCATGACAAGACCCACACATACAATCAATACAGGATTGTGTTTATACTTTCAAACACACTGAGAAAGTTGTCTATGATGGCTGGTCTTTATCATAAAAAAAAAGTTGAATAACAACCCTATAGTTGAGAAGTTGAATAACGACCTAAAACCTTATATTGATCAGATGTGACTATTTTATACAAATATCTTTAATACAGTAAAAGAGAACATTTGGAAATCTTAATTTAAATTCAATTGTAAAATCCAAATAGTTCTTATGTGTTGTCAATAGCACACTGAGATTTTAAAAGAAGGAAAGGTCTCCACACAAAAACTCCTCTTTATTATATAAATTCTGTGGTTCATTGCAAGGTAACAATTCAGCAATGCAGAGCAAGAGTTCCTATCAGACAAGCAGTGGTATTTGATGTGCTGATACTTAAGCATTGCTACCAGTGATTCTGCACAGAGCACAAGGTTACCAGATAGGCTAATACAAAACAATGCAATGCTTCCTGAGATTAAATTGTGACACTTTAAATTCCAGGCTTGTTTCTTCTTGCAAACTGATGCAATTTTAGTTAAATTGAATTAATGTTTAAACATTATGTTAGTGTTCTAAGATTTTCCAGTTTTTATCCCAAGAATATTAATCTTAAATATCAAGGAAACAAATACTTGAGTTAATAGATGCTTTTAAGCATTTATTCTTGTATTTGCCATATCTAAAGTGCTTGAAAAAGTAATAGGTGTGCATCCAGCCAGTCAAATTCAATAATTTCTTTTTGAACAACAATTTAACTTTTAAAGAGAACATCTTGTTAATGGCATTTGCCGGTACTATTTTCTGAGTGCCATTAAGTTTACTTGGCTAGTGACAATGTGTATTTTTGTCATATGACAGCATCTTTAAAACTATATTATTGTTACGCCACATCTACGTTTCCTACTTTAATTTTATTCTGCCATAAGAGAAAATTGACAATGCATTAATTTAAGTATCCAATTTAAACCAGCCTGAAAATGAATGCATTCAAACTAGTAAAAGCAAAGACAACAGCAGGCTAAAAGCTTATCAAAGTTGAAATATTATAAAAAAAAAAAAAAATCTAAATTTTTTGGTGGTACTACAGCTCTTTCTAAGTATTCAAATTGCAGAAAATGATATTAAAGCAGTTATTTCCTGCTTTGCATAGCTCTAAAAAGATACAGAGATTTTTAAGGACTGAGTATAGGAATGAACACTTTCTTTTTTTTTCATTTTTGAATTAATACTATATTTGAATTGAATAGCACTGGAAGATGGTGATAAAACTAAAGATATAAATGAATTTGTAAATGCCATGTTTTAATCCTAATCGTATACATAGAATCATAGAACTCTTTTCAGTGGTGCCCAGGGACAGGACAGGACAGGATGAGAATGGTTTGGCTTGGAAAGGACATTAAAGATCATATAATTCCAACTCTCCTGCCTTGGGCAGGGACACCTCCCACTAGATCAGGTTGCTCTAAGCCCTAGCTAACCCAAGGCCCAACCTGGCCTTGAACACTTCGAACACTTCCAGGGATGTGGCATGTGGCATCCACAGCTTCTCTGGGCAACGTGTTCCAGTGCCTCACCACTCTCATAGTCAAGCATTTTTTCCTTATATCTAATCTAAAACTACTTTTTTTTTTTTTTTTTTTTTTCCAGTAGTCCCCTTTAGGTACTGGAACGCTGCTATAAGGTCTTCCTTTGAGTTGTGGACTCGAATGAGGGTGGAAAGGCCCTGCAGAGGGATCTGGATAGGTTGGAGAGCTGGGCGATCACCGACCGCATGAAGTTCAATAAGAGCAAGTGCCGGGTCCTGCACCTGGGACGAGGAAACCCTGGCTGCACGTACAGACTGGGCGATGAGACGCTGGAGAGCAGCCTAGAAGAGAGGGATCTGGGGGTCGTGGTAGACAGCAAGTTGAATATGAGCCAGCAGTGTGCCCTGGCAGCCAGGAGGGCCAACCATGTCCTGGGGTGCATCAAGCACGGCATCGCTAGTAGGTCAAGGGAGGTGATTGTCCCGCTCTACTCTGCTCTAGTGCGGCCTCACCTCGAGTACTGTGTGCAGTTCTGGACACCACAGTATAAAAAGGACATGAAACTGTTGGAGAGTGTCCAGAGGAGGGCTACGAAGATGGTGAAAGGCCTGGAGGGGAAGACGTATGAGGAACGGCTGAGGGCACTGGGCCTGTTCAGCCTGGAGAAGAGGAGGCTGAGGAGAGACCTCATCACAGTCTACAACTTCCTCATAAGGGGGTGTCGAGAGGCAGGAGACCTTTTCTCCATTAACACCAGTGACAGGACCCGCGGGAACGGGGTTAAGCTGAGGCAGGGGAAATTTAGGCTTGACATCAGGAGGGGGTTCTTCAGGGAGAGGGTGGTTGCACACTGGAACAGGCTCCCCAGGGAAGTGGTCACTGCACGGAGCCTGACTGAATTTAAGAAGAGATTGGACTGTGCACTTAGTCACATGGTCTGAAATTTTGGGTAGACCTGTGCAGTGTCAAGAGTTGGACTTGATGATCCTTAAGGGTCCCTTCCAACTCAGGATATTCTATGATTCTATGATTCTATGTTTTTTTTTCATGTCTCCCCAGAGTCTTCTCTTCTCCAGACTGAACAACCCCAGCTCCCTTGTCCTGCCTTCATAGGAGAGGTACTGCATCTTTGTGGAACTCCTGTGGATTCATTTTACTACTTAGATGTCCTTCTCATGCTGGGGACCCCAGAGCTGAACACAGCAATCCAAGTGTGTTCTCACAAGAGTAGAGGTCCCTTGACCTGCAGGACACTTTTGTTTTGATGTAGACCAAGATACGGTTGGCTTTCTGGGCTGCAAGCACACATTGTCATATTTGACCTGGGAATAATTAGGTCATAAAAAATGAATTGCTTAGATTTCAAGAACATTCAAAGAAGAATTAGTGTCAGGTGCAAAGCTACATGTATTTCTCTCTCTCCCTTACCCAATTCTCTTCAAATCCTTGACGGGGAAAAGTATTGTAAATGTTATGTTATACTGGTGGTGTTATATCTAGGAATTAAAATTCTGAGAATGAAAACTCTTTTTTTTTTTCCTGTCATTATTAATAACAATAAACCAATGACTGGTTCCATTAAAATTCTCTTGATCTCTTCAGATTTTTTAATCACTGTAAACAAGGAAGATAACAGAACTTCTTATCAAAAACAACAAAAGCATGATTGTTCAAACTTAGCTCTTTAATCAATAAGTCTAACCAACTTTTATTGAAAAGTATAATGACATCTCCCCCTTTCTTAGAAGTATCTGTTGTATTTTTTCATCATAGTACTCTTTTTGCAGAACATATGATCAAAGATTTCCAAAATAAGAATATTGTATATAGTAAGTGAGAACAAACACCATCTCTGTTCGTTACACAAATAAATGGAAAATACAGATTAAATAAATATACATTTTCATGAGCATAAAATATACCATACTATGCACAGTAGTTCTGAGGCAGTGGGTGGCCTGGTATTTCATAAAATTTAAATTAAAAAATTAACTAATGAACATGTGCAGTTGGAAACAATCTTGATGGAGAAATAAGCTTTTGGCATCTTTAGATTTTACAACTGTGTGCCAGGGGTCATTCATGAATTAGGTCATACAGATTTATTGTGCTAATGATTACTTTTCACAAGGATAGCAGAATCACAACAGGAAATGGCAATGAAATATGATCAGTTGACTTTATTTATGACCATAAGCAGTAGTAATTTAAATTTGTCAACAGTGAATGGCTATTAGTGGCCTTAGTTCACTAAGTACAGAAATATTTTAGACCTAACTGTTAAGAGAAAGAGAACAAATTAAATAGCTATGCTTTAAAAAGATTGTTTTTCCTGTAAGATGTTTTCTTAACTTTCCATCACAGAACTCTAATATGAACAGAATATTTTGAAATACTTCAAAGAATAAAGAGGTTTCATGTCTCTAAGGTTTTTTGAAGGACCGTATAAGGAGACTGAGTCCCTTTCAGAAGTCTCCTGACTTTATTTCTTAGAAAGATGCAGGTAACTGGTAAATTCTCCTCTGGGTGCAGAGCAAGGTCTATGAGCCTGGTTTTGCCTCCTTTGATAATAGCCCTGGAGCAAGAATTGCACAAGCTATCTTTGCAATTACTACTTCTGGTATCAATTTTTACCTCCCTCCCCCCCAAAAACAAAACAAAACAAAACAAAAATAATAACAACAAAACAGATATTATTTGTCTCAAAATGCTGAATTAAGGGAAACAAGTTCTATAAGGACTCATAGTCCCAAAACTTTCTTTCTCAACTAATGTTTCTTTTTAGGTTGGTTCATCTTCTTAATAAAAGGAAGTAGAATGAATAGTAATATTAATTCTATGTTCCCACAGACAATTTACCTTGCAGAACTCAAGTGCCCTAACATAGACTCCCCAGCAGCATGTCTCTGTCCACTGGCTCTGCCTTTAGAGAAATTTAGTAGCTGACATGAAGATGAGCCTAGCTCTGCTTTAGAAGCACAGAAGAAGAAAAGGCAGATAGCTACAGAATAAAACACCTATAGTTACTACCACACACTCCTCTGAGTGAGGGAACTCATTTCCGTTGTTTCAGTGACCTTCAGATTTCTTCACAGTGGTAGACTCGTCAGTCAAAAGGGAAGGAAAGAACCTTTGTGTCAACTGCTATCAATTTTGTCTCAGTTACATCATATAGCGACATACCTATGATAGAGTCATACATGTAGTCTCCACACTGAGAACTGAAAGAGTACTCCGGCATTGGAACGGGTTGCTCAGGGTGGAGTCACCACCCCTGGGGGTGTTCAAGGACATAGTGCTTAGGGATATGGTTTAGTGGGTGACATTGGCAATAGGGCAATGGTTCTATCAGATGATTTTGGAGGTCTTTTCCAACCCTAATGATTCTATGATTCTATAATGAAAACATGCCCCAGCATTTACTTTCAATGTAGCCAGCACACAGGTGAATGAACAAAGACATAAGCCTCAGGTTGCAATCAAGATTCTGACAAAGACAGTATTTTAGCGTATACATATATTATGTTAATCTTTTAATTGATCAAAAGTAGAGGGGAGGTCCTGAAACACACTATCTCCTACCATTTCCCATCCTCATTCTTATTTTGTTCTTGTAGGAGACAGAAATGGGGACAGGGAGGAAGTGGGAGGAAAATGATCTACATGTAGATCTCATCATAATATGTGGCCAAGATGGGAAACCATGTCTGGGAGATGGGGAGTACACCAGGGCCATATACTTTTCCATCTAGCCAGAGGAATCTCGAAAGAAGGCATTCAGAGGCTAGCTAGCAAATTCAGATTTTCTTTAACAGTAGGGTGCATCTGTCCCACTTATCTTATAGAAGGGGGCTTTCTACCTATAGTAATATCATAACACAAAGAAATCTCTGCCTAATTTTTGGAAGCATGTGTTGATGATTGCATATATTGGTATGGTTTCATACTGAGAGTATTAATAATTAAGTTATAGAACAACAGTGGTGTCTCCTTGTAGAAGGGACAGAAGAGAATACTTGTCAGAGAGGAAAACGGGTAAGAGGAGTACACAGACAGAAAGGCAGAGTGGGGGTTGAGGCTGGGAAAGAGAAGTGGTCATTGGGAGACTCTAGAATATTTGATGAATTCAGGAAGATTGATAAGCACTGTGGGGTGTTTTGAGTGACAACCCTTCCCCCCCCCAAAAAAAAAAAAAAAAATACAGAAGATGTTAAAGATCTAGAATGGAAGTAAAATAACATAAAATCACATAGAAAATATCCAGAGCTCTCTGTTGGCACAAGAAAAGTAAGCAGATGTAGGGAACAGCATACAATCAAGGACAGGAAAGCAGCCATGAGCCTGCTGCCTACTTTATTTATGCCAGAGTCCTGAAAATCCAAGGTTCCAGAAGCTGCTGATAATGAGACAAGAGCTGGATCTACACAGATGTCACTATGCAGGTAAGGGAGAAGTGGCAAGGACAAGATGATATTCCAGTATTGTCATTTTAGCTTACTGTATTAGACAATATCTCTCTCATGGCTAAGGAGAAAAATCAAAAATTTCCTACAGTTCTTAGGAAGATGGAGTCCCTTATGATGCTCTCATCCTAAGAACACAGTGAAAAATACAGTGAAAGGTTGATGTCACTTCAGGATTTAGTAAAATTTATAGAACCAATATTTATGAAAAGATCAAGAAGTAGAAGTTGTTCAACTTGGGGGAAAATGTGAAAAAAAATATCTAAACCTATGATTGCACAGAATTGTATAATTTCTTCATTTTCTTCAATTGATGTAATTGATCACTCATTCTCAAGTGAACAAAATCTATATTAAAAGGTAATAAATAGAAAAGATTTGTTGGAATGAGAAATTGAAAAGGTGAAATAACATAACCTGCTTAGTAGAGAGTACATTTTTTTGAGAGATATGAATAGCTAGAGATAATAGGAGTGATCTGGGAGAGTACAATGTGTCATTACCAGGAATAAAGGGAGATATTAAAGACAGAAAAAATACTACATTTGAGAAAAGCTACTTGTCAGTGATAGACTTCAAATTATGTAACAACTTCCCAAGGGAAATGTTCCAACTCTGTCACTTGAGACAGTTATAATGAGAAAAGGTAACACACAAGGTGTAGTGTAAGCAACAATACTGTTTGTTCCTAGAGTTTGAAGTATGTGAACTGATAGATCTTTTCTCTAATTTCTTTGATTTATGGTCAAGTGAGAAGCAAAAGATGAACCAAATCCAGGTGACTGACATTTCTGATTTGGGTGAAAAATGAAGACCTTGTTACAAAATACTTATATATATGTAAATATGTAAATATGTATGTATGATTAGATACACACACTTTTCCAACTACAAGTAGAAAAGATTGCTTTTTTTGATCATTTGCTTGCTTCTGGGAGAAAAATAAAAGGGGGGGAGGGGGGAATGTTTTTTAGCCATAGGTAAAAGCAGTTCCTATAGCAAGATTAGAAAATGGGTCAAAGAAGATTAAAAGTTCTCAGTCATCCAGGATAAATTGATAAACACTGTTACATTGTGCTGTGGCTGAAAGGAAGGCAACGCAGAGGTGATCCGGGATAAAAACTTGAGGTTTGATGTACAAATAAAAGAGACGATATTAAGCATGAGATCCTAGTTTGTTTTTCCATTTAAGAAGGAATGTGCACTGATATGTATGAAATTATCTGACCCAAAGCTTTTAATAGATCTTTTATGAGTTTTTAAATTATTTTATAAATTTTAGTATTCCATATAATACGTAGTTTAATGTACTTACTAGACACACTATTAGACATAACTATAAAATTTATTATAATTAATACACATAGTAACTAGAAGTAAAAGTCCATGACACACAAAGACAACCACTGTGAAATTTATAAATACAACTTTAATATAATATTTAGTCAATAAAAAGCAAAATATATTAACAATAATATATTTTTCTGTACTAATAGCTACTTTAATACAACATTGTTGAACATGTCAGAGGTTGCTAAACAAAATACATAAGGGTAAAATAATGGTGTAGGAATACTTTGTATGGAGTATAATGTTTCTATGAAATGAAAGTAATATTAGAAAATGATATGCAGGCCTAGATGTCACATATGATTGATTTGCTCATGACATCACTGACAGACAGGCTTTCTGTCAACTTTTTAGGCCTCTAAATAAAGCAATAGGCAATATTCAATGTCAATCCCTCATATTTTATTATTTTATTTTATTTTATTTTATTTTATTTTATTTTATTTTATTTTATTTTATTTTATTTTATTTTATTTTATTTTATTTTATTTTATCTTATTTTGTCATCTTATTTTATCTTATTTTATCTATTTTTTTTTTACCTCAGTGTCAGGGAAGCTCATGGAGCAGATTATCCTGAGAGTCATCACGCGGCACTTGCAGGGCAAGCAGGTGATCAGGCCCAGTCAGCATGGGTTTATGAAAGGCAGATCCTGCTTGACGAACCTGATCTCCTTCTATGACAAAGTGATGCGCTTGGTGGATGAGGGAAAGGCTGTGGATGTGGTCTACCTTGACTTCAGCAAGGCTTTTGACACCATTCCCCACAGCATTCTCCTCAAGAAACTGGCTGCTCTTGGCTTGGACTGGCGTACGCTTCGTTGGGTTAGAAACTTCGTTGGCTGGATAGCCGGGCCCAAAGAGTCGTGGTGAATGGAGTCAAATCCAGTTGGAGGCTGGTCCCTAGTGGCATTCCCCAGGGCTCAGTACTGGGGCCAGTCTTCTTTAATATCTTCATCGATGATCTGGATGACGGGATTGAGTGCACCCTCAGTAAGTTCGCAAATGAAACCAAGTTAGATGCATGTGTCGATCTGCTCGAGGGTAGGAAGGCTCTGCAGGAGGATCTGGATAGGCTGGGACGATGGGCTGAGGTCAACTGCATGAAGTTCAACAAGGCCAAGTGCTGGGTCCTGCACCTGGGGCGCAATAACCCCAAGCAGAGCTACAGGCTGGGAGATGAGTGGTTGGAAAGTTGCCTGGCAGAGAAGGACCTAGGAGTATTGGTGGATAGTCGGCTGAATATGAGCCAGCAGTGTGCTCAGGTGGCCAAGAAGGCCAACGGCATCCTGGCTTGTATAAGAAGCAGTGTGGCCAGCAGGTCTGGGAAAGTGATTCTCCCCCTGTACTCAGCTCTGGTGAGGCCACGCCTTGCCAGTTTTGGGCCCCTCACTACAGGAAGGACATGGAGGTGCTCGAGCGAATCCAGAGAAGGGCAATGAAGCTGGTGAGAGGTCTGGAGAACAAGTCTTATGAGGAGTGGCTGAGGGAGCTGGGCTTTTTCAGCCTAGAGAAGAGGAGGCTCAGGGGCGACCTTATTGCTCTCTATAGGTATATTAAAGGAGGCTGTAGCGAGATGGGGAATTGGTGTATTCTCCCATGTGCCTGGCAACAGGATGAGGGGGAATGGGCTAAAATTGCGCCAGAGGTATTTTAGTTTGGATATTTGGAAGAACTTCTTTACCGAAAGGGTTGTTAGACATTGGAATGGGCTGCCCAGGGAAGTGGTGGAGTCACCATACCTGGAGGTCTTTAAAAGACATTTAGATGTAGAGCTTAGGGATATGGTTTAGTTGGGACTGTTAGTGTTAGGTCAGAGGTTGGACTTGATGATCTTGAGGTCTCTGTGAAATTAGAAATTCTGTGATTCTGTGATTTCAATGGAGGCTTATGTATGTAAGTTGTACTGGACCTGGCTGGGATGTTAACTTATGCTGCAGCCCATACAGTGCTGTGCTCTGCACTTGTAGCTAGATCAGCAGTGGTATCACACCAGTGTTTTGTCTGCTGCTGAGCAGTGCTGGCAGAGCATCAGGACTCACTCTAAACCTCCAAGGGGGTGGGCAAAAAAGTGAGAAAAGAACATCACCAGGGCAGATGACCTAAACCAACCAAAGGGATATTCCATACCATATGATGTCACAGTCAGCAATAAAAGGTGGAAACGGGAAGAAGAGGGGTGGGGTGGGCTCTCGTTGTGAAAGTGTTGGTCCTCCTCCCAAACTCTGGCTATGTGCGTTGAGGCCCTGCTTCAAGGACATAGTCAAGCATCGCTCCTTTGTTGCAAGTAGAGAGTAATTTCTTTCCTCTGCACTTCCACACAGCCTTTACTTTTTTTTTTTTTTTTTTTTCACCTCCCTTTTCCCCTTTCCCTTTTTCCTTTTAGTTAAATTGTTTAATTAATAATAATCTTTCCTTCATAATTATTTTTCCCCTTTAATTAAATTATCCTTATCCCAACACATGCATTGTTCTTTTACTTCTTCCTCTCCTCTTCTAAGGAGGGAGAATGAGAGAGCAGTTGTGGAGTTCAGCTGCCTAGCACGGTAAAAACACCACATAAGTATTTCATGTATTTTCACTTTCAGCAGAGATTCCTCTAAGACTCAAGCTTTGCATCACATCTTCTCTAAGAATTGGAAAAACGGATGTCTAAAGAGGAATCTGATTTTTGTCTGATCTGAGACCACACTCTCATGTCAGGACCTAGTGTTTCCTGATGTGACAGAGGAGTCAGCAAAAGAAAACGTCTGTTTCTTGTTACCGACAGCTTCCAGATTATGCTTTCACTTCTAAATGGAAAGAACTTCCCACCACAAGATTTAAATATTTAAATATTTAAATATTGCAAGTAGAAACTGAAGTCTTTTTCATTATTCACAATAACTTCATGGGAAACTGGATTGACGTTAGCATGAAACAAATATATGACCTGGCCTGCATAATGTGAGATGTTCTATGCACTAGAATTTTATTCCTACAAAAAGTTGTTGATTGGCCTATCTTAAATTAATATTACAGAATTAAGCCAAATTCATATTTCTGAATTAAGCCTCAAAAGTCCTGTTCTGAAACAGCTGAAAAAATCAAGGCATTAGACGAGGGTTCTTTTTTGTTCCATTTCATTTAGTTCAATATATAGTTGATTACTCATACAAGAATCCCAAGAATCCCTTGGTCATAGCAGTTAGAAGAGCAGTGCTATCTCCTGCCTGTCACAACTTTAAACAAGAAGAACAGGCTAAGAGAAAAGGAAAGACTCAAGAGGTAGATCAAAAACAAAAACAAGCAAACAAAAAAACAAATCAAAACAAAAAAAAAAAAAGTTGAAGTTGAATGATAAGATACTGGATAATATCTTGATAACAATAACTGTTTGATTTTGAGGTACTCAGAAGTATATCCCACGCTAGTGTGACTGAATTAAGGGACTAGAAGGTGTATTTCAAATCACTCCTCAAAAACAACTTGTAAAGATATTGAATTTAGACCACAGACAGCCATCAACTGCTCATAGCCAGTTACTGAAAGGCACTAAACAAGCTCTTCATCTGCTATGTCTAAGATGAGAAGAAGGTCCTTCAAAATTGAGACACAGCAAGACACAGATTTCTTTCACTGAGTGCCCAGAGCTGTGTTACTGCCATAACTTATGCAGTGTTCTATCTCAGAAAATTGTTCTCCTATTGTTTTGGTTATGGTTCAGGTTGGAAGGGACCTCAAAGATCACCTAGTTCCAATGCTCCCCTGCCATGGGCAGGGATGACAGCCACTAGATCAGATTGCCCAGAGCCTCATCCAACCTGGTCTTGAAAACCTCCAGACCAGGTTTAGAAGTTTGGAGAAGTTAGAAACTAAAGGAGTAAAACTACTTTTTGTTTGTTTGTTTCTTTCTTTGTTTGTTTTTTACTTTATTTATTTATTAACTTAGAATTACATGAAAATAAGCTTAAATAAAAGTTCCTGATTCCTAGAAGGAGACTTAAGAAACACCTTCCATGTGGCTTTTGGAACCAGGAAACTCATGATATTTCTGGGGCCAAGAAAGAAAGACAGATTGAATACTTATAATTCTGAACATAAATATGAAGATAAATATACAACAGAATTGCAATTAATAGCAAGCATTTAAGAAAGAGATTGCATCTAAATCACTAAGACAACCCTTAGCAGTTAGAAAATATTAATAGTCTGACTGCCCAGGAAGAGCTCATATCTATCAGTTGGGAGATACTACTCTGCCAAACATTGGAGGAAATTGAATTTTGGATACATCCAGTTTGTGGCCTGGAAGTTTTAGTAGGAAATTCAGAAACCCTTTTACTGTGAAACACTAACACTTCTAGGTTTTATCATAATGAGTGAATACTAGAAAGAATTTATTTTCTCTCTTTAGTTTAATTATTCTCATAACATTTGATGTGACCAACAATCTTGGTTGGTAGTCTGAGGATTACATGATTAGAGAGATTAATGAAAAGGAAAATCTTCTTGATGACTACTTGATGGTTCTTAATTCTACTTGTTAATTAGGTTAGTAGCATTTGATTTGGGGGAACAATTTAGTCTACTGCTGTTTTAGTTTCATGTGTTGCTGAAATAAACTTCAAATGCCAGAGCACATTCCAATATTAAAAATGTGCATTGAAATAATCCCTTTCAGGAGAGTGAATACTTGAAGAAATTAGAAGGTATGCTATATAGTAAGCTTTTCTACTTTTTTTTTTTTTTTTTTAGTATATATATTTAGATCTGTTCTTTGTGAGACAGAATGCTTAAAAACATCAGTTGCAGAGCTTTGTGTTTTCTTTTAATTATTTAAAATTAGAAACTATGAGAGAAGTACAATCCATTTGCTCACCTACAAAATCACAGAATGTTTTCTCATCCATCCATCATCCTGTGTCTGATCAAAGATCACATTATTATAAAAGCTTTTGAAATATAATGTTATCTAACATATATATGGTATTAAAAGAGATTTGTTGATGTATATAAACTTATTATCTGATGCATGCTTTTCCTTTGATCAGGTCAACCTTCTTCCTTCTCTAAAAAAATATATTTTTTGAAATAAAATTATAATTAAAAATGCATCTTACCACCCTAAACAAAATTATTGCTCTACTCAGTCTCAATCTGCCCTGTATCCCAGTCTCCAAGTTGTTGGCTCTTGGACATATGAGAGCCAGGGCCAGCTGCCACTCCAGCTGCAGATACAGACCATCTTACTCCCACACAGCTGGCCAGAACTCTCCTGGCTCCCTGGTGGGGAACCCTCCAATACAGGAAAGACACTGATGATGTTCTCAGTAGAGAACACTGAGATGGGAACTGGATCTTGGGGCACTTGCCCCATAAGACTCGATGATCTTGAGGTCTCTTCCAACCTAGAAATTCTGTGATTCTGTGATTCTGTGATAAGTAGAGGCAAGGAGAGGTGCTGTGTTTGTTCAGCCTGGGGCAGAAAAGGTTTCAGGGGACCTAACAGCAGCCCCCATTGCCTATGCTGAAGTCATCAAGCAGACAGAGCTGCTCCCTGGGCACAGGTATGCAGACTAGGAAGGTAAGAGGCAACAGGCATAAGTTGAAGCAAGATATAAGGACAAGGACTTTTTGTGTTGTGTTTTTTCTTCCCAGTCAGGCAGTGGCACAGGTTGCCTAGAGAGGTTGTGCAGTGTCAATCCCTGGAGATTTTCAAGTGCTGACTCATGAAACCCTGAGCAACCTGGTCTGATCATCCAGATGACCCTGCTATGAGCAGGAAATTGGACTTGAGAATCTCTAAAATCCCTCCTAGCAGGAATTATCCTGTGATCCTAAAAAAATCTGTTCATTCAGGTCCTTAATTATCTAAGCTGTTTCATTCCCTCTCTCAAGTCCATGCCCCCTGAATTTCATTTGGTTTAATTATATCTCTGAAGAAAGACTGGACTATACCTTAAAAATAGGGAATATTTCCAGAAACTGTATTTCAATCCACTTCACAGGCCTGTAATACACGTCATTCTTTGCCTTTCCCAAAACTTTGAAGAATTCAGGGCTTCTAAGGATCCTGCATTCATCTGTGAAGGTTCAGACTACTCTGTTTAACTTACCAATATATATTCTTAGACAGTGAAAATGGAAATCTAGTAGAATAATTTATTTTTTTTTAATTTTTTCTTTTTATGCAAAATACCTCCTTAATATTTGAAAGTTCCTTGGATGTAATATTTTGATTATGCCTCTGATTAATAGTTTTGGTTCTGGTACTGAAGTTGTTAGGTCTCTAACAATGTTATGTACTGACATTCTTAAGACTGTTTGCAGAATAGCAGTTATGTCAAGGTGACTGCATTATCAAGAAAAAATTCTTGACAAGTCACAGTGCTACCTCTATGACAATGCTTGCATTAAATGGTATTGGTAAGAGCAAGGGAAACAGAATAAGTGTATCCAACAACCTGGACAAATGCCCTCCCAATGGACACAGACATGCCAGTGGAAGAGGTTACTTCCAGTTCTTTGTTGTTGCCAGTAGAACAGTGTCTTTCATTTTCTTCAGGCAAAAATCAGCCAGAGTTCTCTACATGGGATATGTTGGCTCTAGCTTGTCTGATTGCTTTCAGATGAAGCATACTGCAAGGTATACATATGAACTAAGGTCCTGACAGATCAGTGGCAGCAATAACTTTTAGCAGGGCACTGAAGGTAAGCAACTAGAATAGTAATTTATTGTCATAGCTTGGTCTGGAAGAAACCATTCTTGGCCTTAGCTAATGTGCTAACTGTTCCTTTGTCTACAGATATGAAAAGGTTGACTTGTTTTATTTTGTTTTCCAGAATCTTCTTCCAACTGTGTCATAGGACTTTTTTGCTTTTCCATAATTTATTACTTCAAAAGCTGCAGGGAAAGACTATCAATTCATTTTGAGTTTGAACTTTCTCTGGATTTGTTTCACATTGCAAAAACTGAAAAAAGAAAAAGCCTGTACCCAGCAACAGATAACCATCTTATGTCTGCCTGGCTCACCTCTCTTAACTCCTAAACCTCAAGTGTATTACTATCAAAAAAAAAAAAAAAAAAAAAAATAAAGCTGTAATTTGACTTCTAATGTTATCACTTGGCTAAATTCCCATGC
Source organism: Anas acuta (assembly GCF_963932015.1). Classification (NCBI taxonomy): domain Eukaryota; kingdom Metazoa; phylum Chordata; class Aves; order Anseriformes; family Anatidae; genus Anas; species Anas acuta. The sequence continues at coordinate 12,860,972 of NC_088979.1, forward strand.
TGATACCACTGTATGAAAATCAATTCATCTGTGTCATCTTGGATTCATATGTAATTTACTTTCTAAGATTAGATATTGCTTCCAAAATGTCTAATCCCAAGATTGTTTTAATGATTCCTTGCTTATCTATTTGCAACATGGGCAAATTTTGTCAAATGGTTTGCTATCTCTCAGATAGAAAAATAATACAATAAAAACATAATAACTTGTGTATTCTTCCTACCTGAAAGAGCATTTGAAGGCAAATAGCAAAGGTACCTGATAGATGTGCTCAAAAAAGCTTTGGAGAAGGAATTCAGAAGATGTTTTTAATCCTGTAAGTTAGTCTGTTATTTTGTGAAATTCTCCGTACCAGTTTATATTTGAAGGAACTATAGTTATATAACAAGAAAATATAGTATGAAAAGATGTTAGATACTGGAAGGTGATATAAAAGCCCCCAAAATTGGTTCAGTAGAGCAAAAAATCCAAACTGAGAGAGGTGGAAGTGAACCTGTAAGAACAGTGCTTGTGTTTGTAACTTTGCTAAGCTCACCCATAAAACACGGGTCTATTTTAAGCACACATTAAATAGCACTGGTCTTAGGAGCTAGAACAATATTACTTGCACAGGGGTATTATGTATCATTACTAGCAGGAAGATTTGCATGCACAGTCAGATCCTCAGGCAAAGATGTTATACAGATTGAGACCACCAACTGGACTCAATGGATTTGTTTTTATTTATTTCAGTGAAAAATGTGACTACTTGGAAACTCATGTTGGGTGTTGCAATATTTCAGCCAGAAGAAAAAAAAAAAAAAAAAAAGGATGAAAAGCTGTAAAATTAAAATATCTACTTTTGGCATGTTGATTATTTCTTTTGAAATGAATTTCTGCAGAAAAACAAAACAAAACAAAACAAAACAAAAGTTAACATTGTAACAGTAAGGAAAAAAAGTGTTGCCCCAAATAGTTTCTTTCTAATATTTTAGCTAGCTAGGTAATTGACAGAATAAGTAAGTGCACAGTTGTAATGTACGTTCTTTGTCTCATGGTTTTCCACAGCTCATACAGTATCTTTGATGTAGTCATTTGAAGAATACGCTAGAGGACGTAGCACAGATACACTGTGTGTGCTTCCATCTTCCATTTATTTGGGACAGAGTTGAAAAGTCAGAAAGATGAAAATTTCTCAACAACTGTGTCCAGGAAAGGTGACCCAGAGAAAAGAAAACTTGAAGAAGAGCTTTAATTATTATCCAAAATAGAAATGTAAGCAGGTTTCTAAAAGGCCTTGTCAGTGGATAGATATTTGGAAGAAGATAAGAGAGCAATGCAGGAAGTTAGAGCAGTGGAATGATACCATCTGAGAACTGAAAAGAGAATTATTTTAGTGACAGTTGCTGGATGAAGCTGAGGGGTGAAATAACAGAAACAAAAGGTTATGTAGTAAGTGCCTGCAGTAGTCAAGGTAACAAAAGTTGACATGCCCAGCAATTTACTTGTCATACCAGAAAAAAAAAAAAAAAAAAAAAAAGTTGTGTAAGAAAAAAAAAAAGGAAAAAAGGAAAAAGAAAAGGAAAAAGGAAAAAGAAAAGGAAAAAGAGAAAAAGAAAAAGAAAAAGAAAAAGAAAAAGAAAAAGAAAAAGAAAAAGAAAAAGAAAAAGAAAAAGAAAAAGAAAAAGAGAAACAAAAAAAAAAAGGAAAGAAAAAATAAAAAAAAAGAAAAAGAAAAGAAAATAAAAGAAAAGGGAAAGAAAAATTAAAAAAAAGGAGGAAAAAGAAAGGAAAAGGAAAAGGAAAAGGAAAAGGAAAAGGAAAAGGAAAAGGAAAAGGAAAAGGAAAAGGAAAAGGAAAAGGAAAAGGAAAAGGAAAAGGAGAGAGGAGAGGAGAGGAGAGGAGAGGAGAGGAGAGGAGAGGAGAGGAGAGGAGAGGAGAGGAGAGGAGAGGAGAGGAGAGGAGAGGAGAGGAGAGGAGAGGAGAGGAGAGGAGAGGAGAGGAGAGGAGAGGAGAGGAGAGGAGAGGAGAGGAGAGGAGAGGAGAGGAGAGGAGAGGAGAGGAGAGGAGAGGAGAGGAGAGGAGAGGAGAGGAGAGGAGAGGAGAGGAGAGGAGAGGAGAGGAGAGGAGAGGAGAGGAGAGGAGAGGGCAAATCATTACCCTATCACTCATGGGAACCTTCAGCCTGTATGTTTCTGTTTAATTATTGGTAAAAGCTTCAGAGCTGGTTACAATCCTGGTCAGTCTGTCTCATAAGAAGCTTTTATTCAGTGCCTGGTGAACTACTAAAAGCCTGAATGCTATGAGAATTAATGATTGTTGAAAGAACTGTCTTGGATCTCATTTGATAGACAGAAAATCTATTCTGACTAGGAACTTGCATACAGATAATCTTCTGTCACAGCTCTTAGAGGATTGCCTCAAATTCCCTCCTAGTGCTACTCCTGTGTTATATTGCTCAGTACACTCCATGCAGCTAAACAGAAGGATAGAGAAAATAGCCTTCATAATTGGTGGTGAAACCCAAACCACTTTTCAATAAAATACTAGCTCCTAAATGCTTTTAAGGTCTCAGGTATGCATTCAAGAAATCTGACTTTTCAAGCAGGTTGACTTTTTCATGGATGTGCACATTAGTGCTTACCGATATTTTATTTGCTTTTGGGAGAGGGGCCTATATTCTGCTACCTTGGCTTATAAAAGGTCTTCTGTAATTTTTCATGTTGTTTCAGGGGAGTACTATTTCTCTCTCTACTAACCATGTTGATCCAGTTCTCAATGTAATTCTCAGCCTCTTCATGTGCATACCTACCATATTTGTACTTAAAGAGCTTTTGGAGCCTCATGTTTCTGTGTCACCCTGAAGTGCTTCTTGTTCTACAGAAAGGAAGATCCTTATATATGTATACCATCATGTCTGATGTTTCTCATCAGCCTAAACACTGCAGCTCTGGAAATCCTTCCCTATCCTCTCCTCCCTTTACCTGTCTTATATCTATTGTCGTCACTTCAGCAATAGTCCAATTATTCCTGCATTTTAATAAATCATTTCTATTATTTCATTTCTTTATAGTAAGGTCTTCCCTGTCACATATAGAAAATCTGTCAAGTTACAACAAGGATCCAGGAAAAAAACAGCATTTCACATGGACACCTTGCATTTAAGCACCAAGATGTTCTTGGGAAATAGAATAAAGAGGTTGCTAACTACATGACTAATGCTGAGTGCAAGAGAATTGGTAGAAAATTACACCGAATATTCAAGAAGATGAAGATGATATCCATGAGGACAGGAGAGAGAAACTGCACTTGTGGAGTGCAGCTGCAGACATCCATCTGCTACAGAATAAAGCCAGAGATGATACCCTCCAACAAAATTCCAGGTTTCATTCTCTGTGTCCTTCAAAAAGGCATGTCCAAACATAGTTTCTTGGTCTACCCCTGGCCAGAGCATACATTACTAACCCCAGGTGTTCATGCTCTATCTTCTGGTTTGGGAAGTGTATCACTGTATTATACATTTTTTAGTTTGTCAGATTCTGCTTGAACATTGCTAAAACCCAAAATAGAGACAGGTTAAACAGCACACACTTCAATGTCATTGGAATTGAAACAGATGCAGAAATACAGCTTTCATATGGGAGACCCTTGTCAAGGACCACCATATGAAATCATCTCCTGCATGAGATTTGAGATGTTTGAAACAGGATGAGAACTCTTACTAAGATCCATGGAAGGATGATGGCTGTGGAAAATTCGGTTTGTAAAATTGCTTTCCTTTTGAAAACTTTAAACTTAATATGTAGTAGACATGGTTGATTTAGGGAAACCTACATACCATTAACTGCATGTAATGGGACACCTCCACCAACTGTATGACCTATCTGTTCCTACTGTGCTGAATTACTAGTTAATTACTAGCTAATGTAGAGATATTCTCTATTGTCTTATTCCCTACAGAAGGACTATGACTAAAGAGTAATTCTATGATGAAATTCATGTATTATTATTTCAATTTCAGTATTATTTCCTGGTGTGGTTTAATGTGGCAGGTGGGTGAACCTCACACAGCTATTTTCTCACTCCCCCACAGTGGGATGGTGAAAAGAATTGGAAAAAATTTAAATTCATGGATTGAGATAAAGACAGTTTAGTAGGACAGAAAAGGAAGGATAATATTAATAATAATAATACATAATAATATTAATGATGAATAAAGAGTATAAAAAGTAAGTGATGCAAAATGCAGTTACTCACCACCCTCTGACTGATGCCCAGCAATGTCAATCCCCCAGCCAACTCCCCACATTTTATTGTTCAGCGTGACACCATATGAATTACCCCTTTGGTCAGTTTGGGTCAGCTCCTGGCTGTGTCCCCTCTCAGTTCATTGTGCACCCCCAGCCTCCTTGCTGGCAGGGCAGCAAAAGAAGATGAAAAATTCTTCACTTAGTGCGTCAGTGTGTTATCAACATTATTTTCATCCTAAATCTAAAACACTGCACTATATCAGCTATTAGGAAGACAATTAACTATCCCAGTCAAAACCAGGACATTTCCATTTGCCCGTAAAGACATATACTCAGAATGATCAGTTTTATCTTTGATCATCATTCTTTCTGGTTTTCATTTTTCTGGGGTACCTTTCAAGCAATCAGACAAGTGTGGGATTGTGAATGTAGTAGTAAATCCCTTAGAATGGTTCATACTGGTACATATATTTTGTTTTGCCATCACACTGTCCCAATATTCACAAAGTAGATCTCCCAATATCCTCCTTTTTCTGTTATCCTCCCTCCCCCTTGCCCCTTTCTTTTCCACGCTTTTCCTGATAATTCTCCTCTCGCCAGTACTGAAGCTAATACTCTTCATACTGTTGCTGGAAAAAATATCATTTATTTAAAATAACAATATAAATAATGAAAACTTTATTCTCAAGAAGTCTTGTATTAACTATGGAAACATTCTCTGCTTGGGTAGTGTAATTGTATCCACCACATTTAATATTTACGAGAATCTTTAACATCACAAATGTCTTTTAAAAATGTTTAATGAATGTAGTATGATTTAAATCAACAGAATCTGCCTACCAATGGAATCACAGGATAGGAAACTATATGCTTTCTACACATTTCTGCTTTTATTTTATAGAATTCTATAGGTAATCAATTAACTTTCTGGAATTTTATCATTGCTTCCTGTAAAAAACAAACAACAAGGACAAAAAAAAAAAAAAAAAAAAAAAAAAAAAAAAAAAAAGAGAGAGAGAGAAACTGAGAATAAAATGCAAGCCATGAATGCAAGCCATGAAGATATAGTCTAAGATCAAGAAACATATCAGTGTCAAGAAAAACAGCTTTAACTAATATGTCCAGCAAAGCAACCCAGAACTATTTTAGCACAAAAGGAATAGGCATTAAAACCTTGCCCCCCTCCAACCTGATTTATAAAGCTCTTAAGCAAAGATCAGGAAAGTGTACTTTTATTACACTGAAAATAAAGCAGAAGAAAGCAGAAATCCTGCAGGTCTGTGCCACGGATGAGGGCAATGTTAAAGTTTTAACATGTCACTATACAAAGGGAAGTACAAATGGTCCAGCCATGTCACAGATCTCTAAGACAGCAAAAGTATTCTTGGCTTGCAGTGGGCTTTAGCTCAAAAGGTTTTATACCCACTGTAACAGACATCAAGTATCCTCCCTCTATAAATCAATATGTGATTCTTAGATCTGGAGTTCTTTATTTTAATTTGCTCAGAAAATCAGTTTCTAGTGATTACATGAAGGACAGTGACAGTTGTTCCTGAAATATAATGTATTAATATACAGAGGACGATATTGAAATTCTTAACTTCAGGCCAGGCAAAAACCAATTTAGATGGGCAAATAACAAGGTATTTAAAGAAATTAGATAGCTCCAAAAGAAAAAAAAAATAAAAAATCATTAATATATGTATTACCTAACAGCAACTGAGCCACTAATGTTCTTAATTTTGAATGAAAGGTGAATTTTATAACTTTTCCTCAAAGTTTAGCACTAATTTATTACTCATCAAGCACTTCTGAAATACCAAAAAGTCTGCTTGCAAAGGTGATCCAATTTCATGAGGTGCTGAGCCAAGTCTATTAAGTAGTGTCATCAGCATATAGGTGACATCTGGTATCCAGACTGGAACTGCTTCTGCTACTGTCATTTCTGCAAAATGTGTGTGCATAAAGGAGAAGGGAGAAAGACAACAGGCCCATACTGAACTGCAGAGAAGTTACTTTTAGGTGCCTTCTGATTTTCCATTTGCATGGCAAATCAGGTAAGTTAATTTGATATTCTATTTGACAGAGTCTACTTGTCATCTCTTCCAAACACTGAACATACATTGATAACCAGTATAGAACAATTAGGATCCAAAATGCCTTTATTAAAAACCTGAAAGGATCATTCCAGTATTCATGCAGAACTAATAAGATATGGATTCAGAAAAATTTGATTGAAGGCCAATCAACTCTTTTGTAAAGAACTGACTCCTGTCTTCTGCTCAGCCACCTGGCTCATGTTTAGATTAAATAATAAATGCTAAAAGAAACCAACAATGATTTAATCCAAAATCAACAACCTGTGATGGTGGGCTCTGTGAACAAATATATATTAAAAGACACCCCAGCAGCGAACAGGATGGTTGGTGTAACTCAGCTGTGGTATTATTCGAGAAAAGCATTGAGAAATTGGGGGCTGTATAGCAACTGGCTCTTAAGGATACACATCTGAAGTGGAAGAAAATAAAATATACCAGATGGCAATGAAGGCCCCACAAGAAAGACAGAAAATGAATTTTGATGAGATGTGGGCATATCATTGCTCAGTTCTTTCTGTGACTGAAACAGAAACAATGTTTGTTTTCAGACAAAATTCAAGATGCATAATTCAGCTTCCTTTCAATCCATAACTCTTTAAAAGGAAACATTAGTTTATTTATTCCTGCTGTAGCTGATACGTATTAGGTACCAGACTGCAAAGTAAGGACTTTGACTCCATTTTAAAGGAATACGGATTTATTTGCATCTCCTCAGTTTCCTTAAGTATTGTCTTCTTCAGAGCATGCGGCATCATTGTGCTGGATCACAAAATACACTTAAATCCTCTGCAAGAGATAGCTCTAATTAGGAAGACACATGAAGGAGGAAGTAGGTTTGCGCTTCAAGTTCAGCAAAAATGTCTTTACAAATGTGCACTGCATAAGCAAGCAGTTTATTTTCAGGTTATATACTGTAGTAAATAATATCTGGGAGGTGCATATCTCTAAACACATCACAGAGGTACCCAGAGTTTGGCACTTCCTGTGCATTTTGATAATGGATAAATATGTAAGGATGAAATCCAGCCTCCTCCAACAACCAGCAAAGCTACTATTTCACTGCAGTAAAACTGCATTTCAAGTTGCATGTAAAATACTCCTTTAATTATCCATAATTTTACTTGGTAATTGAGGCCCATGTTTCTAAATAAATCTAACATGTTTTCAATTAACACCTTTTAAGTTACAAAAAAACACTGTCAGTTGAATAATCAGCAGTTTTGTTCTTTATTTTTGCAATGAAAGCAGACCTTCCAAGTGTTAAGTATTTCAGCTAGTAACAGACACAGAAACTTTATTTTACTGACAGAAATTAAAAAAAAAATACAGTAACTCAGAGTTAATCCAAAAATTTTTCTTCCTTTTAACTATTAGCCTCCTAGAAAGTGTGCATTTATCACAGAAGTTACAAAAATGTACTTCCAAAATATAACCAGAACTTTGAAGCAGTAAGATTACATGAGATAAATCCATGCCAAATGCTTTGGGGTCAAAACATTTAAAATACTGACAGCTTTTCTTCTTGTTATTGTTCTAATTCTTTTTTAAAGAGAGGATGGCTCAGTAAAATACATCGTAAAAGAGCCAGATCCATATGGGTTTTTTTTAATTATTATTATTATTTATTTATTTATTTATTTATTTATTTATTTATTTATTTATTTATTTATTAAGACAGTTTATGAAGAATAATATCCTCAGCAGTGCAAGCTGTTTTATAGGTTCTGGAAATGTTTTAATTTTAGGAAATGTTATAAAACTCAAAAATAGTTCTAAATCTGGCAGATAAGGAAATGAACTAAGGTTTGGATCAGCATATTTTATGCTTCAATTTTTGAAACATCAGCTACAAGTCCTAATCTTATTAGCCCTTAAATATCAGTAAGAAATAAATACTTTAGTTCACAAGACATCCTTGGACCATCACTGGAGTCAGGTTGTCCCTGTTAAAAATAAACTAGAGTGATGCTGGAACTAGACTAGTATCTATGACTTTCACCTTCGAAAAAATGGGGGCGAGTAAGTTTTGAATTCCATAAGTTTCAGAAAAAAATTATGTCAACAAGTTATCTTCAAGAAAACTCAAAATTAGAATCCAATTTTCTATTTTTTTGATATTAGAATGTTATTTCATTTCAGTTTTCCACTTTTTTTTTTTCCTCCTTGTCTTATAAATTGAAAAAAAATTGTGACTTTGAGACAGTTTAGATTGTCTCAAAAACTGGAAACTATGAGTTTAATACATCTGTGCCAACTATATTTTTCCTAAGTAGATATCAGGGCTTCCCTGGTCACCACAGGTTCTTTCCAGTCACAGGATCTTTCTGTCACAAGTAGCAGATTGGGAAGTTGTATACTGATGCAAGAGTTTGTGAGGAATTCGGATGTTAGAAAGAGCACCTTCTGTTTCAGAATAAAAGTATGTCCAAAACAACGTATTTTTTCCTGAAACATATTTCCTTGATATGATTCTCCTTGTTTCCACTTTTTAATATAATATTTTTTATTATGTTTTTATTAAAAAAAAAAAAAAAAACAACAACAATATTTTTTCAGTGATGGACATTCTCTTGATTTTCTTAATTTATCTGTGAATGAAACTGAAGTAAAACTGAAACTAAATTTCAAAGATATCCTATGTGCAGAAATCACTAAAATTCAATTTCTGCTTAGTACTTTAACACATTTTTACTGCTCAGTTATTGTTAAAGTTTAAATCTTTCTGGAATTAACACTAAGCTATATCAAGCCAGAAATAAGCAATCTTTGTATCTGTTAGCATACTTGTGTAAGGCAGCAAATTTTATGTGATCACACTGCTTGTATCTCTCTTTTTAACCCTCATTGAAATTAGCTTTCAAGCATATTGAAAATAACAGAAGAGGTCTTAGAGAGATGAAAATTCTTTAGGTTTCATGAATACCATTAGTAAGAGGTTGTAATTTCTGTAGTTGTTAGTACCCACTAAAGGAAGAAAAACTTATCCCCTAATTTTCTCCAAGAGTTAACAACCACCTGACCAATGCATACTTAAGTGAACATTTAAATCAGTCAAAGTGTAGGCTGCCTCTGATTCAGACAAACAAGCGGGAGATTTGAGAAAGAGTAACAGGTGTTTGAGGATGGAGACATAGAAGGAAGCTGAGAATATGAGGGTGAGCATGGACACAGAGACGAAAAGAATTAGTAAAGGATGCTGGAAACAAATCTGTAGACATGGTGCCATGAATTCTAGTTTTCACAGAAGCAACTTCTCTCTCTCTCTCATTCTCTCTCTCTCTCTCTCTTTTTTTTTTTTTTTCCCCCACGTTAGTGATACTTAATTGTCAGTCAAGACTTTTTCACCATTTATTTTTTTTCCCGCTATGGATTTTTAATGTGCTTTTATGATTACAGCAACAATTATGTTAACTGCTTACTAAAGATTTCTTTGTTATCATTTAAATAAATATATAAGATTTTGAGGGAAAAAAAAAAAAAAAAACACAAAAAAAAAAAAAAATGCAGCAATTCCAAAGTCTGTTTCTCTGTTCCTGTGTAGGAGATGAAAAGGGAAGGAAAAAGAAAAAAATATACACTGATGTTTTTAAACTGTGCGTCACAGATGTATCTTTAAATCACTTAATCTTATTAAGTGCCTTGTTATCCTCATTTTTTTCCCATAATAAATCAGTGTCGTGGTACCCCTGGTGCTAACCAGCTCCAAATCAAAGACTGACTACTGAGCTGTGAATACTAGGCTTTCATGAACAAAGCAGTGTTCTGTTTTCTTTCCCTCTGAAGGGATGGATAACATTCATTTTAGCTTCTTTTATACTATAGGTTACCTCTGAGTTGACATCGTTCATGCCTCACTCAAACTAAGACTTCTGAGAGAAACCTAATAGACCTCAACTGAGTAGTGGAAAACATTTTTATTTAATCTTGCAACATCTGAGAGGAGAGAATCTCAAATAATGTAAATTGCCGTAGATCTGCTTTGAAAAACAAAAACAAACAAACAACAACAACAACAAAAAAAACCAATACAATAATTCCACGGATTAAATCTATTGCTAGAAGGCTCTACTTTACAGGAGATTAAGTTTGCCTACAAAAATGTCTATAATTCTCTTCATCAAGAGAAAAGTTAAACTGATGTTGAGCCCACATGTTTTATATATTTCTCTATTTGGCCTTTAAAATATCATATTGCAGCTGACATGTTTCTATCTATCCCATAATTTTTTAATACTGCTTATCGGTGCAAGACATGAGGCCTTTCTCTTAGAAAGAGCAAATTCCCTTACATATGAAAGGGACTCATGGAAGGAAGTGTGTCAAATGCTGCTTTAGCCATGAATGTGTTATCACTCTTTTGTGCTTTTTTTTTTTTTTAAGTAAAATGGGCTGGTGCATCTGTGACACAGAGGAACATTACAGGTGAATCTGAATAGAAACGTGGATAGTTTTTTGTACTGGGTCTGGCTGGAATGTTAACTTTCCCGGCAGCAACCCATACAGTGCCGTACTCTGTACTTGTAGCTGGAACAGCAGTGTTATCACACCAGTGTTGTGTCTACTGCTAAGCAGCAGTGGCACAGTATTAGGCCTTTCTCTAACCCTCCTAGGGGGTGGGCAAAGGGTGAGGAGAGAAACATCACTAGGGCAGCTGACCTAAACCAACCAAAGGGATATTCCATACCATGTGATGTCACACTCAGCAATAAAAGGTGGAAACAGGAAGAAGAGGGGAGGGGTGGGCTCTCGTTGAGAAGACGTCGGTCCTCCTCTCGAACACCAGCTGCGTGCGTTGAGGCCTTGCTTCAACCACCACATTTTTTTAAGACAATAATTTGAAAAGAGATAAGTAGTGTGAAAACAGAATAATGGGACAATGTAAGGAAAAAATTATCTGTTCTCCCTATGTTGTGGTTTAACCTTAGAAAGCATCTAAGCCCCACACAGCCACTTGCTCTGTTCCCCTCAGTGGAACTGGGGAGAATATTGGAAAAGTAAAAGTGCAAGAACACATGGGCTAAGATAAAGAAAGTTTACTAAGTAAAGCAAAAGCTGTTGGAAGCCAAGCAAAATAATGAATTCATTGACTTTTTCCCATTGACAGGCAGATGTTCAGCCATTTCCAGGAAAGAAGAGCTTCATTTTGTGTAATGGTTGCTTGGGAAGACAAACAATATAACTCTGAATGCACACACCCTCACTCCCTCTTCCCCCCCTTTCTTTCTCTCAGCTTTTATTGTTGAGCAAGACATAATCTGGTATGGAATAGCCTGCTGGTCAGTTTGGGTCAACTGTCCTACCTGTGCACCCCCATCCTTCTCCCTGGCAGGACAGCATGAGAAAAATGAAGACCTTGACTCTGTATAAGCACAGTAACTAGAACAATAGTGTCACCTTCTTATATACTTTTCCCAGCTTACCAATGTGGAGGAAAGAGGCTTTATGCTGCCCAGTACATTTCCCAAAGAGTTCAGTTACTGTAAAACTCATCATTGGACATATCATCCTTGCAGATGGGTATTAGTCATAGTGAACACAAAGATCTCACCTCCTCGGGGTCTCAGAGGCTGAGTGGTAGATGAGGGACTTGGTAAGCATGTAACCTGGGACAGGATCCATAGCTGTGCTGTATCAGTCACCTCTTGGTATTGTTTTCAGATCTAGTTATAATCTAACTACATTCATGTGTTCCTGTAAATAAATCATCTACGTCTATTTTCACCAAAATCTTAATATAAATATACACAATGTGCTTTCATTGCAAAATGCTAAATATTTATCTAAAAGCAGCAAAATGTAGGACTCATTATACTAGATATTTTTCTACTTGGTTTATTCCAATCACTTTTGTAAGTGGTTTTACTGGAGGAAAGAGACCACAGCACTTTTTTTCAAACCTTACTTGTGTGTCAGGCATTATTGTGTGTTTCTCAGAGAGAAAGGGGAAATTTACACTTCAAAGCTTTGCACTATTTAATAAAGATAAATTTTCAAGTTTTTTTCTTCCTGGTGGTAAAATCAAAAACTGAGATTTTGGAGTATAATATTTTATTTTATTGCCAGATCAGATTCTGGCTGTCTTATATTTACAGTAACTATAAATAATATAGTAACCAAAAGCTTACTCATCCTGTCACCTCTTGTATTTTTTCAGTAAGTTTACTGTGCATAAATATGGAGAGGTGGAGTGGGATATAAAAATAATCTAGTGTTCCCATCAATTCTTCAAAGTAAATTTTAACACTTATACATAACACTTTTGAATGGTGTACCCTTTTGCCTTTGCAAATGTATGATTTTGTCAAATGTTTTGCAATTATTATTATTATTATTTTTATTTATCTTTTTTAACTCTGGTGATAACAGAGTAAAACCTAGTGATTAGGCACAAGGCAAATTTGAATCGATATCCAAAACTTTAAGGATAATTACTTTTGGATTGCACCTGTATCCTATTGAAATTACACTGGAACTTCATTCAGTAGTATAATTTCTATCCAAGTAGACAGAAGAAAATTCAGTAGTATATGCTGAATACGGCACATGTAAGAAATCTACAAGATCAATGTGTGAGCTTAGAAACTGTAATGTCCAGGGTGTCATGGTTTTACTCAGGTGGGTAGACGAGCTCCACCACAACCGCTCTCTCACTCCCCCTCTCCTCAAAGAGGAAGGGGGAGAAAATACAGCACAGAGAACTCGAGGTTTTTGATGAGAAAGGTTTAATTAAAGGGAAAGGGAATGGGGAGAAAAAGAAACAGGAGAAACATTAAGTCCATGTGGAAGCACAGAGAGAAGCAAAAAAAAAGATTCTCTACTTCCCATCAACGAGCGATAGTCGGCCACATCCTGGGAAGTAGGGCCTCAAAACGCGTAGTGGTTGTTCAGGAGGAACATACCCATCCTACATGAGAGACCTCCTTTTTGTTGCTGAGTGTGACATCAGGTGTTATGGAATATCCCTTTGGTTGGTTTAGGTCAGCTGCCCTGGTGATGTCCCCTCCCCATCACTTGCCCACCCTTGCTGGCTCTCGGGGGTTTGGAAGGAGTCCTGATGCTGTGCCAGCACTATGCAGCAATAGACACAACACTGGAGTGATATCAGTGCTGTTCCAGATACGAGTGCAGAGCACAGCACTGTGTGGGCTGCTGCAGGGAAAGGTGACTCCATCCCAGACAGACTCAACACACAGGGTTATTAAAATTTTAACATCTTTAGAGGCCTTTCATCTCAGCTGTTAGATCCTTCTTGTGAACTTGCTTGAATGCCTGGTTTGAATCCTCTGGGCCCTAGGTATTCGTTTAAAAAATCTTGGCTTCAAAGGACTTGAATCGTCTTGAAGTAGAGATGCTGTGTCTGGCACTAGGCCATGAGAAGTACCAAATCCTGCCACAGACTTCGATGTTTTTGTGTATCACAACTGTACACACAGAAGTTTCACAGTTAACTGTGGTTTGCTCAAAATTCCATTAGGGTTCAGCTTGCGTTGGATCAATTTCTCTGAGGAAGAGTATGTCGATATGGATAGATGTATCTATGACAGATAGTGTCTTTGATCCATGGTGAACAGAGGCACGGGTTCACATACACCACAGAGAATTAGGTGCCTTCAAGGCAGGCAGACTGACCAACTACACTTGGTCCTGTTTTGTTGTTTTTTTTTTTGTTGTTTGGTTTGTTTTTTTTTAATAGTGTGAAATTCAGAATGCATAGTGCACGTCCCAAGGCACATGAAATTGTGCTAATTAAGAAGTCTCAGTGCCCACCAGGTAGCATTGGAGGGTGCTACAGAGCAGAAAAAAAGTCTAATCAGCTGCAGCCCTCATGTACTCTCTCCATTGAAAACAGTCTCTATAAAAAGATCCATCTGCCTTTTTGTAGTGGATGGATTTTGTATCATAAGGAACTGACTGATAGTGGTCCAAAAGGAAAGCTTAGAAACAAACAAACATTTATGCAGCATGGCTGATCAAGGAGTCAGGGCTTAACTCTTAACTTAGAAGCCAAATTATTTGACAGGATAGGCAGGCCTCAGGTATCTTACAAAGCAGAACATCAATTTTCGGTGAGGGCTATTTGTCAGACTAATACATGCTTTTGACTGCATTTTGCATATTCATTCCAAATACACTGATTTTATACAAAGAGAGATTTAAAATATTCTATTTTAGTTATTGCAAATATTCTATTTGCTCACAAAACCTCTCTAGGGAAGGTTTATTGGGTCTCTATAATTTCTTTATAATTTCTTTTTTTTTTTTCTTTCTTTCTTTTTTTTTTTTTAACATTTTTCTTTCTTTGTAAATATCTCTGGTATCTTTGGATCAGAAGAGAAGCACGGTATAAGTGTTAGGTATTAATATAGCTATTGCTATGTAATATGCTTATAGAATATGTATATGTTTCTTCTGAAAAACATTTTTGCAGTTTTAGTCTTCACAAATGAAAATGCAGCCTTCACATTTTAATGACATGACATAGGGCAAAGTAGAAAAGCGGGTGTTAGGTCAAGCCAATGTTAATACATTTACTGGACAAATATCTTCTGCCGTGTCTTTAATCTGCTTAACAATATTACCAAATAATGAAGTACATTAATTAAGTAAATCTATAAAATTCATGTTTAATAATTCAGATTTCCTCTCTGGTCATTCCCTGACACTACTGGTGTGTTATGTGTTGCTGGTACTTGTTTTTTTGTTTGTTTGGGTAGGTTGGTTTTCCTGATAAAATATTCATATTTGAGATTGAGTGTAGACAAAATATGTATTGATATTTATAGTGACATATATGTATATTGTTTGTTCATGACTTATTTAGATGTTAAAAAAAAAAAGTCTAGTCACAGTCATGTTTTCATCACTCATGTAGATTAATATGAAGTTGAACATGTAGATATGTTCAACTTCTTTCAATCTAGAATAAGGCTTTGGCTCATGTAGAATATATCCTTCTGTTTCTGCTCAATTCAAGTTCAGGAACAATAACAACAAATACAAGTAATAAATTGTGCACCCCACAAACAAAGGCAGGTGTGGAACTTATTATGAAAATCACTAATTAAATAATGTTATTATCATCTTTTTATTATCCAATATTTCAGAAGTTTCATATATAAAATGCATATGTATTTTTCAATATCGCCCTAAGATCTTTCTGCCATCTTTACAACTCTTTTGAGAGGTCTTTTTGTTTTTACCTTTTTTTCCCCCAGCTCAAATAGATGTGCTTTGTGTTTTTGGTTTGTTTGTTTCTTTGTTTTTCCATTCACTCACTAATACTAATGAAGCAATATATTTGTGACACGCCGGGTAGATGAGGGAAAAGCTGTGGATGTGGTCTACCTTAACTTCAGCAAGGCTTTTGACACCATTCCCTACAACATTCTCCTCAAGAAACTGGCTGCTCATGGCTTGGACTGGTGTATGCTTTGTTGGGTTAAAAACTGGCTGGATAGCTGGGCCCAAAGAGTTGTGGTGAATGGAGTCAAATCCAGCTGGAAGCCGGTCACTAGTGGAGTCCCCAGGGCTTGGTACTCTTTAATATCTTTACTGATGATCTGGATGAGAGGATTGAGTGCACCCTCAGTAAGTTTGCAGATGACACCAAGCTAGGTGCGTGTGTCGATCTGCTCGAGGGAAGGAAGGCTCTGCAGGAGGATCTGGATAGACTGGGACGATGGGCTGAGGTCAACTGCATGAAGTTCAACAAGGCCAAGTGCTGGGTCCTGCACCTGGGACACAATAACCCCAAGCAGAGCTACAGGCTGGGAGATGAGTGGTTGGAAAGTTGCCTGGCAGAGAAGGACCTGGGAGTATTGGTGGATAGTCGGCTGAATATGAGCCAGCAGTGTGCTCAGGTGGCCAAGAAGGCCAACGGCATCCTGGCTTGTATAAGAAGCAGTGTGGCCAGCAGGTCTGGGGAAGTGATTGTCCCCCTGTACTCAGCTCTGGTGAGGCCATGCCTTGCCAGTTTTGGGCCCCTCACTACAAGAAGGACATGGAGGTGCTCGAGCGAATCCAGAGAAGGGCAATGAAGCTGGTGAGAGGTCTGGAGAACAAGTCTTATGAGGAGTGGCTGAGGGAGCTGGGCTTTTTCAGCCTGGAGAAGAGGAGGCTCAGGGGCGACCTTATTGCTCTCTATAGGTATATTAAAGGAGGCTGTAGCGAGATGGGGATTGGTCTATTCTCCCATGTGCCTAGTGACAGGATGAGGGGGAATGGGCTAAAATTGCGCCAGAGGTATTTTAGTTTGGATATTTGGAAGAACTTTACCGAAAGGGTTTTTAGGCATTGAAGCAGGCTGCCTATGGAAGTGGTGGAGTCACCATCCATGGACGTCTTTAAAAGATGTTTAGATTTAGAGTTTAGTGATATGGTTTAGTGGAGGACTGGTTAGTGTTAAGCCAGAGGTTGGATTAGGTGATCCTGTAGGTCTCTTCTAACCTAGACGATTCTGTGATCTGTGGTATTCTGAAATTTTTAAACCTAACATTATTTCCTTCTTTATGTTTTGTTGTCTGCAACAGAGGTTTTTGGTGTATTTTCTATTTCCTTCATTATTTGAACCTCAGAGTAATATCAGCTGTGAGTTTCATTAATGTACAATTTTATTGAACTTCTTAGCCTACTGAAGTGAATATGAGTTTTGGCATTGACTTCAGTAAGATCAAGGTACCACCTAAGTTTATTAATGAAAATGTTGAAATAGCACCCAATTAAACCAAGGACCATACCTCATCAAGATTTAATACAATGTTATTCTTCATTACTCTATTTTAGAGTCTTGTTAGATCCTGTCAATATGAACGATTATTTTTATAAGTTGATTTTAATTAGTGTTGAGAATAAAATCATTCGCTAGCTGTGTAATAACAACAAAAAGCAAACGGACTTGCCTGGCAAGATTTAATGTTTGTAAACCTACAGTTAAACATCTTGAACATCTTCAGTCCTAGAGGTGACAGGGATGGGCACTTTTCCCTTCTCCACAGTCAGCAAAAAAAGACTGTTTCACCAGATGTATCACACATCTTCTGAAAGAATAGAGGTTTTGCTAGTCTGTGAGCTCAGGAAGAAAATGTTGAAAAGTGTACAAAGAGGTGTCAGCCCCAGTACGGCTTTTCCTTGACCCTCATAAAGGAAGGAAAATGAGATGATAAGGAGACATGTTAAACCTAAACTACACATTGCATCTCTACACAAAATCATTGCAGAAGTGGCACATCTCTGCCACTTGATAGGCTGGAAATCTCATAGAACGTTCAAAAAATTATTATCAAGACTAACAAAATTCAATGATTAATACAGATTTTTTAAAAAACAATGAAGCATTTCTAGTAAGTTTTTGTTTTTGTTTTTTTCTTTTTTTTAAAAAAAAGTAAGTAGAAGCAGCACAGGGCAATTCTCTAAAAAAAAAAAACTCATAGTGACAGTTAAAGACAAAGAAATTGTAACTGCTCATGGATTAATTTGGTTTCCTACACAGAAACCAAATACCCTAACTAGAAAGATACAGACACAATTTGTTTTTTTTTTTTTCTGCTGTGTTTCTGAAGCAATTAAATCCCATTATTTCAGTCAGTGCTAAGAACCTAAAAACCTTTGAGGATCACCATACACATCAAAATGATTTATTTCCTAAGCTGAAAATAGTCATGAGCAAAGCTCAGTTGAAAAAAAAAAAAAAAAAAAATAATAATAATAATAATAATAATAATAATAATAATAATAATAATAATAAGTTATATTATTATATATATATAATATAATTATATTATATTATATTATATATAATATATATAATATAATATATATTATATAATATATTATATATAATATATTATTATTATTATTATAATATAATATAATATAATTATTATTATATATATAATAATAATAATAATTATTATAATATTATAATAATAATTATAATTAATAATAATAATTAATAATAATAAATAATATAAAAATATAAATAATATAAAAATATAAAATATAAAAATAAATAATAATAATTATATTAATATAAAAATAATTATAATATAATTAATTATAATTAATTAATATATATATATATATATATATATATATATATATATATATATATATATATATATATATAATTAATAATTATAATATAATTAATAATAATAATATAATAATATTATATTATTATAATATATAATAATAATAATAATTATAATTATTATAATATAATATAATATAATATATTATATTATATATAATATATATAATATAATATATATTATATAATATATTATATATAATATATTATTATTATTATTATTATTATTATTATTATTATTATTATTATTATTATTATTATTATTATTATTATTATTATTATTATTATTTTGAATGCTTATGAAAAGTTTTAAAATGATTTATGATTTTTTTTTTTTCTAATTACCTGCAAATCTCACTTCTTCAGACACCTAAAGGTCTTTTATTAAAAAATATGGTCAAGAGGGGTGGTGAAAGTAACGGTTAAATAAAGGCTCCCCCTCTTACATTTTCAATGGAAACAAAGTACTTCATTTAAAGAAATATAAAAATAAGAAGTTTAAGAACGAAGATAATTTAAAAGTAAAGAAATTACATCAATGAAAAATTCTTGGTTAGCAGGGAACAGAAAAATGAAACAAACTTGAAATATTAAGAAGAAGAAAAGACAAAAGAAGAAAAGACAAAGAAGAAAATGTTCAGATACTATAAGAATAAATTTTTAGTTATGATTCAGACAAGACATATAATATCTTTTTAATCAGAAGACCTAAATACTGTGCACCCAGAAATCCATTTATGTCTTTAAAGGAACTAGAAAGTCAACATAAACTTATCAGTATAGATTTATTTAAGACATTAGGAAAACCTTAGATGTTTGCAGAGGTTGGTAAGAATGGAAAATTATACTAATATTTTATAAAAAAGTATGTGTTTTCTATGCTTTTTAACACGACATGCCTTCCAGGCAAGATTTAAATGTGTTAGACCAGTAAAGAATTAGGCAAAATTAATGACTATCAATGGTTTTATGACGCACAGATTCATACTTAACCATGAAATTTTCAAATTTACTATGCCGATATAATTGACTTCTCTAAGACATTTGTCTTAGTCCTGGAAGATACTGATCTTAATTTTTTACAAAACTGTGTAATACAAAACTGGAGTAATATTTATTATCTGATACATTTCTAAAATTAAGCAGAAGAGCCACAACATAGTACTATTTTTATTGACTATCTTGCAAGCCTGTACCCTTGGATCAACACCATTTATTACGCTGATGAAATTTGGAGATAATACTGTTCTGTTGTCAGCTATTCTTGATAGGATTTTGATAAATAAGAAAATGATCAGAGTAAATCTGTAAGAGTGACCTGAGGTCCAAAAAAAATTCTTTACTGTAAGACGGTAAGGAGTCCATTTAGTTTATGTAAGACTTGTTAATAGTCTTTACATATTTTGATGAAGAATAAATTTTTACTATAGGAATTAACTTCAATACAGGGAAAAAATGTATACAGGAAGACACAATCAATGAGATGCAGAAAATTCCAATTAATGTTAGAAACTGTTATAATTATTTTACTTGTGGCTTGTCATATGCTGGAACAAGCTGCCCAGGGAGCCTGTGGATTCAAGTAAATGCCACACTTGAATAAATGTAATATAGCAAAGTTATAAATCATAACTTTGATGCGGAAATTATTGTGTTTGATTTTGTGACTTATATCATGCAGATAATACATGTGTACATTCATCTTCTGGCTGGATCATTGTCTAAGGCACTTATTTAACTTTAAATACTAAACTGACAAGAACAAACCATTAATCTCACATGAGTATTAATATCTCTTTTGAAATCCTGAAATAGTAAAAACTGACTCCTAGATGTTGAGGATGGGATTCTTCTGAAGACATGAAGATGTCTTATACATGGTCACTCTGAACTTCCTTGACAGTTAACAGAAAAAAAAGTAAACAAGTTCAGGATACTGATTCCCTGACTAGTTTAAAGTGTTTACTTTAGGACAAGATGAATTACTGCTTAGAATTCCCTCAATAGTCTCTAAGATGTGAACAAATTACATTCTAAAATAACCTTATTATCAGTTGTACCAAGTGGATGCAGCACACTGCTTCTCACTTCACAAAGCTGAGACTCAGAAAAAAATATGAGAAAATGAGGTGTGGACCTCCAAAAGGATTCATGTACCATTTTCATGATTGTGATGTGTAGGTAGAGTTAGCCAAATACCGCTAAAGCTCTAAACCAAAATGAAACCAGACCTATAGGAAACAGAGCTATGTCAAGTTCTTTGAATTACTGGAGGAAAGCTGTGGAGAATACCTTGTTCTACATATGATATATTGTTTTGGTTTAACCCTGCAGGCAGCTAAGCACCACATAGCTGTTCACTCATCCTCCTTTCTGCAGTGGGATGGAGGACAGAATCAGGGAAAAGAAAAAAAAAAAAAAGAAAAAGTAAAAGACTGTGGGATGAGATAAAGAGACCTTAATAGGACAGAAAGTGAAGAGAAATAATAATAATGATAATATAATAATAATAATATGTATGAAGCAAATGACTCACAATGCAATTACTCACCACTCATGGACTGATGCCCATCCCATCCCTGAGCAGCATTCCCCCCACACACACTAGCCAGCCACCCCATATTAATTGTTCAGTTTGACATCACATGGTATGGAATATTTGGCCATTTCAGGTCAGCTGTCCTGCTTCTGTCCCCTCCCAGCCCCTTGGGCACCCCCAGCCTGCTCACTGGCAAGGCAGTGTGAAAAGCTAAGTCCTTGACTTGATGTAAGCACTGCTCTGCAACAACTAAAGCATCGGCATATTATCAACATTATTCTCATCCTAAATGCAAAACACAGAACCGTACTAGCTAGTAGGAGGAAAATTTACTCTATCTTAGCCAAAACCAGGACATATATGGACATAATCTAGTAATTATTTATAATTGTGCATTACTGTTTATTATTTATTTGTTTGTTTATATATTTATATTTATTTATTCTTATCATATTATATAGTATTATTATTTTATAAACATCATTATTATTATTATATTACATTTATATATTTATATTTATAATTTATATTTACATTATATTTATATTTATATATTATTTTATGTATTATATTTATTTTTTATTATTTATTTTTTATTATTTATTGTTCGTATTATCTGTGAAACATTGAAAAGTTCCACAGATAATAGCTGATCCCTCATTTTTATAGACAAATCACGTCTTGCCTTTCTTCATTTTTGTCTCACAGATTAGCCTTTCTCTTTGGTTTCTTCATAACAGCTGTGTGAAGAAAAACCTAGCTCCCAGAGTTTTGGCTTCTGGTTGCTTTCCTCTTTATGGGTAGCAATTTTTTCCTTCACTAGATTCCCTCATTAAAAGTAATTCTCTCCCTCACTATTTTAGTTATTGCTGGCCTCCAATCTTGGCTTTGTGTTATAGCATCCCTCCTGACTGGTTTCTGCTACCTGCACTGTTGGGATAATAGAGCTGAGTGTGTAGCTCCAGACATGGTGAAGCAGCACAAGTTGCTGAAATAGACACCAATCACACTTTTTTTTTTTTTTTTTTTTTTTTTCCAGAGTAGAAAGCAGAAAAGAAAAAACTCTTCTACAGTTCAAGAGGTAATGTGAAAGGTAGGAAAAGCAATCAGCTGAAGTTTATTGCTTGCTTGCTTGCTTCCCACAACACTCACTTTGAAAGACTTTCTGAAGTATTTACTAACCATAATTCCCATCTACTGTATTTGTGCTTTACTACAATTTGCATCTGTGAATTCTGTAGCTGGTGGACTATTTGTAAGGGAAAGAAAGCATGATATGTTGCAAACCCAGAGTTTAACTACCTAGTCTGCTATAAATTTTTCATGGTATCTTAAGCAATTAGAGATAGATTAATGAAGGACTTAGATATTTCAGTGTCTACTTTAAGGGCTCCAGAAATCATCAGATAAAGTTCTGAGTTAGGTGTTTAGACTTCCTATGTTTTACATGAGGCCAATTGGATATTAAGGGAGGGAATGAAATATCATAATATTTAGGGCACTGAGTGGAAGACATAGAATGGTTAACTAACAAATAACGAATGCTGATCACACAGGTGTGTATTAATATTCCAGCTTTTCCTGAGGCTTAAAGTCAAAATTCAGGCTGTGGAAAGTCACCTGGTCTCTTTGCTTGGAAATTGCAGCTCTGAAGCAAACAGTCTAATCAGATATCAGAATCTTTCCTTTCAGGAAAAGGAAAAAAAAAGATCATGCTTTTCATTGAAAACACTGAGGTTGCTAGGGAAGGAAAGCAAACCTACATTTTTACTTTAGCAGTGTCCCCCTGACCAGAAATGTGAGAAAGTTGGGTTCATCTCCTCTCTGTGGAAAATTTAATTCACCTCCTTCCTCATCTGTCAAGCAGTCAGTTGTAATTAAAAGCTGTATGTGTAATAACAGGTGTGTAATTAAGGGGAGAAATCATCTCTCCTGCTCATACTGTAATGTTTTGCAGAAATAGTCAAAGATTCATAGGGTCAAAAGTAAAAAAGAATAAGCATATGTGTTTATGTCAAGAGGAAGAAAAGTGAAAAGCAGAAATACAGAACTTGATTCTGACAACTTTTTCCAATACTTGTTTACATATTTCACCTAAAGTAATTTTAATGAAATCTCCATAACTACTTACAAGGATGGAGACCAGAACTCAGATTATTCCTGATTCAGATATTCCTTCCACTTCTTATCCAGCAACTCTTTACCTCTATCCAAATATCTAGTCAAATTATGGGAGCTCTTCTGAATCTCATTTCTGCTGCATCTTCTCGAGCACTTTCCCTGCTTGATTCTTCCTCTGAGCTTATTTCCCAGCAATCTCAAAGTTCTCCTTTCTTGCCTTTTCCATGCTGTGCAGAGGTAACAATTTTGTAGGTGAGATGAATACTCAGTCTTGACAGCACTGCCAGGAAATACAAGAAATATCCTTACAGAATAGTTGAGAAATAAGGAACACAGCATAGATCACCTGGATACAAATGAACAGATCTGCAATAGTTCATATACTTGCACTTATATTACATAGAAAGTTTCATATACTTCCTTCTGTTTATCTGAAGGATCTTCTGAAGGGCCACATCAGCATGACCTCTATTTCACATAGCATGCAGAATTTACTGTATGCTACTCTTAGATGCAACTTTTCCTAGAAGTTTTTAAGTGTGCCAGGTGGATGCAGAAATAGTTAAATTCAGTGGAGAATCAATTATTTTCATGAGTATTAGCAAACATGATAAAAATCAATCCTTAAACTGAGTATGGTTAAAAAATAAAATAAAATAAATTCCTCAGAAAACTATTCATGTTACAAACTTCTCTTTTTCAAAGTAACGTTCTTTATTTCCAAGCCAAGTAACAGAAATGTGAGGGTACTTTTTCTTAAACATCCTTAAAACATGCAAAACTGTAGGAGATTGAGGTCTCCAAAAATTCTGTCTACACAGTTGCATCCTTATATTTTTTGTCACCAAATTCATTGAGCAATAAATTTCTCTCTGCATGACTGTTCTGAATCTATGCCAAGCCTGAACCTCCTGGTTCCTGGTTCTCCTTGTGTTTTTTTTTTTTTTATTATTATTATTATTATTATTATTATTATTATTATTATTTATTTTTTTTCCCCCAAGGTCCATGAGCTTATGCCACAAAGCATCATCAGGGAGAACATTACCCAGAAAGTAAGCAGGTAAAAATGGTGAAGTAGGAGTGAGGCAGGATGGAAGCAAGGCAGGCTGCTCTAAGCAAAAATGTTCACAAAGGCATGTGAGAGAAGAGGATTTCATGAAGTGCTATTTATGTTGTCAACTCCTGGTGTAAATAAATAATAAACAGAACAGGATGACATGAAAAGACTGATGTCCAGGAAGAGATTGTCTTCTGTAGACCCAGATCAATATGGTGCAAGTCAAATATGAGATGTATACCCAGGAGTTATATATCTGAGTCAAATAAAATACAGCCTGTCTATTGAAAAGATTCTAACATAGTTTTCAGCTGAGGGACTGGCACCAAATTCCTGGAAAGTTTATACAGAGTCCTTAGGAGAATTTGACCTTATATGGAAGAGTAGAAGTCTTTCTAAAAGAGCTTTCTATAAGGACACATTCCATTTCACTTATTGTTTGAATGTAATATTTTATACCTTGTGAAAAGTGCAAAATCACATCCACTGTATACATGCAATTTATTTAAATCAAAGGTGTTAAAGTTAACACTGCATCATTTAATGAAAAGTGTTAAGCAAAAAGGTTAACTAATCCTGAGTAGGTCATGGAGTTAATAACCTAAGAATACTCACTGAATTAGCTTTCCAAATTTATCACGACATCCCTCGAGTAAAATTTCAAAGTAAAGATAATGAGACTGTGGAGAAGAATAAGAGATATGAGGTATTAGAAGCTGGCAAATTGTGTTTCATGGACTCATAGAATTAAAGTATAAATGGAATATACCATCACCTATACTAACCTCCAGATACCTCTTTATTAAACCCTGAAACCAGGCTGAGCTACCAATCTTAAAATATGTTTTAAAAATAGTCTTTCATTGTAGACATTAAAACATAAATGTTTAGTTGAAACAAGATAAAATAAATGCAAGCTTACAAAGGGTTCAACATCAAGTAGAGAAGGTCTAATTTTTATATCACCCTCCTTAGGAGGGTTGTTTTTCTCAAATAAAGAAGTTGTTTTTTTCAAAAAAAAAAAAAAAAAAAAAGATAAAAAGTCTGTTGGATTAATTATAAAGTTTTGCATCTCTGAGCAATAATATACACATTATTTCATAAAATCATAGAATATTTTGGATTGGAAGGGACATTAAAGATCATCTAGTTCCAAGCTCTCTGCCATGGGAAGGGACATCTTCCACTAGATCAGGTTGCTCAAAGACTCATCCAACCCAAGGCCCAACTTGGCCTTAGACACTTCCAGAGATGGGGAATCCGCAGCTTCTCTTAGCAACTTGTTCAAGCACCTCACAACTCTCACAGTAAATAATTTTCTCCTTATATCTAATCTAAACCTACACTC
Organism: Anas acuta; assembly: GCF_963932015.1. NCBI lineage: Eukaryota > Metazoa > Chordata > Aves > Anseriformes > Anatidae > Anas > Anas acuta. The sequence goes on from NC_088979.1 coordinate 12,886,456, forward strand.
TCTCTTTTAGTTTAAAACCATAACTCCTTGTCCTATCCCTACACATGGTGACAAAGAGTCCCTACACAGCTTTCCTGTAGGCCCTCTATAGGTACTGGAAGGCTGCTATAAGGTCTCCCCAGAGTCTTTTCTTATTCAGGCTGAACAACCCCTACTCCCTCAGCCTGTCTTCATGGGAGAGGTGCTCCAGCCCTTTGATAATCCTTGAGGCTTTCCTTTGGACTCATTCCAATAATTCTATGTCCTTTTTATGCTGGGGGCCCCAGAGCGTACCACAGTACACCAGGTGTGGATCTCACAGGAGCAGAGTAGAGGGGAGAATTACCTTCCTCGACATGCTGGCCATACTTTTGTTACAAACCAGGATAAGGTTGGCTTTCTGGGCTGCAAATGCTGCAAGTGCACATTGCCAGCTCATGTTGACCTTCTCACCAACCAACACCTCCAGGTCCTTCTCTTCAGGGCTGTACTCAATCTATTCTCCACCTAGCCAGGCCCAGGTGCAGGAACTTGTACTTCATGAGGTTTGCACAGGCCCACCTCTCCAGCCTGTCCAAGTCCCTCTGGATGGCATCTATTCTCTCCAATGTGTAGACTGCACCCCACAGCTTGGTGTCATTAGCAAACTTGCTGAGGGTGCATTTGATCCCACTGTCCAAGTCACCAACAAAGATGCTAAACAGTGCTGGTACCAGTATTGAACCCTGAGGAACACTTCTTGTTACTGATCTCCACTTGGACATTGAGCCGTAACTCTTTGAGTGTGACCATCCTCCCTTACCCACCAAGTGGTCTATCCATAAAATCCATGTCTCTCCAATTTAGAGGCAAGGGTGTCATGTGAGACAATATCAAATGCCTTTCAGAAGTCCAGGTTGATTATGTCATTTGCATTTACCAATGCTGTAACCCTGTCATAGAAGGCCACCAGATTTGTCAGGCACAATCTGCCCTTCATGAAGCCATGTTGGCTATCACCATTCACCTCCTTATTTTCCATGTGCCTTAGCGTAGTTTCCAAGAGGATCTGCTCTATGATCTTGCCAGGCACAGAGGTGAGTTCTCTGGGCCTTCCTTTTCCTCCTTTTTAAAAATGGAGGTTATGTTTGCCCTCTCTATTCAACAGGAACTTCAATAGACTGCCACAGCTTCTCACATATGATGCATATAGGGTCACCATGCCTGAGATCCATTTTCTCTTTTAATTTTCCTGCCACTGAAACAGGGGAAAAACATCATCCATTGAGGTCCCTGTGGCATTTTTTGGAATGGAACTCAAACGTGCTTTCCAGTTAACTGTTAACTGTTAACTGTTAATTGGAAGTTAATAGTCATCAATGAAAACATGGTAATTTAATGCATTTCTATTATTAGCTTAAGACAGTTTTAATGTCACTCTCCATATGTAAGTCTTCCACTCTGGGCAAAGCTGAAGTGGTTTACCTGATATCTGCAAAAAATGTTAGATCATGCAACAGGTGTTCACCAGCCAAGTGATTGCTGTGGTTTTACCCTGATGCGCAGCTAAACAGCAAAACTGCTTTCTCGCTGCCCCTCCTCTAAGAGAAAGGGGGAGAAAATATGATGAAAAGGGCTCAAAGGTTGAGATAAGGACAAGAAGATCATGCAGTAATTATTGTAATGGGCAAAACAGACTCTGCATAGGGAGATAGTAAGATTTATTGCTTATTACTAACAAGCTAGAGAAGTGAGAAACAAAGGAAAGAAACCAAAAGCACTCTCTCCCCCTCCCCCCATCCACCCTCTTCCACCTCCTCCCCCCAAGTGGCGCAGGGGAATGGGGGAATGGGGGTTATGGTCAGTCTACAGCACTTCTCTGCCTCTCCTTCTCGGTCATTCTCGTCCCCTGTGCTGTGGGGTCCCACCCACGGGATGCAGTCCTTGATGAACTGATCCAGCATGGGCTTCCCACAGGCAGCAGCTCTTCCAGAACTGCTCCAGATATGGGTCCGTACCATGGGGAAAATCCCTCAGGAGAAAACTGCTCCAACCTGGGTCCCCCATAGGCAGCAGCTCCTGCCAGGTCACCTGCTACTGCGTGGGCTCCTCTCCACGGGCTACAGGTCCGGCCCGGAATCTGCTCCGGCAGGGGTCTTCCACAGGTGGCAGACTCCGTCGGTGCAGGTCCACCTGCTCCACCGTGGTCTCCTCCATGGGCTGCATGGGGACATCCCCTTCAGCTTCACCATGGTCCTCACCACAGGCCACAGGGGACTTCTGCTCCGGCGCCTGGAGCACCTCTCCCCCTCCTTCTTCACTGACCTTGGCGCTTGCAAGGCCGTTCCTCACTCCTCTCACTCTCCCAGCTGCTGTGTGGCGCAATGTTTTTTTCCCTGTCTTAAATATGCTCTCACAGAGGCACAAAACAACATCACTTATTGGCTCGGCTCTGGTCAGCAGTGGGGCCCTTACCAAACATGGGGCAGCTTCTAGATCCTTCTCACAGAAACCTACCCTATGGCCCCCTGCTACCAAAACCTTGCCACGTAAACCCACTACATTGGGCTACAAGCGTTCATTGCCAACCGTGTCCTGGGGTGCATCAAGCACGGCATCACTAGTAGGTCGAGGGAGGTGATTGTCCCGCTCTACTCTGCGCTGGTGCGGCCTCACCTCGAGTACTGTGTGCAGTTCTGGGCACCACAGTATAAAAAGGACATGAAACTGTTGGAGAGTGTCCAGAGGAGGGCTACGAAGACGGTGAAAGGCCTGGAGGGGAAGACGTACGAGGAACGGCTGAGGGCACTGGGCCTGTTCAGCCTGGAGAAGAGGAGGCTGAGGGGAGACCTCATCGCAGTCTACAACTTCCTCGTAAGGGGGTGTCGAGAGGCAGGAGACCTTTTCTCCATTAACACCAGCGACAGGACCCGTGGGAACGGGGTTAAGCTGAGGCAGGGGAAATTTAGGCTTGACATCAGGAGGGGGTTCTTCACAGAGAGGGTGGTTGCACACTGGAACAGGCTCCCCAGGGAAGTGGTCACTGCACCGAGCCTGTCTGAATTTAAGAAGAGATTGGACTGTGCACTTAGTCACATGGTCTGAACTTGGGTAGACCTGTGCAGTGTCAAGAGTTGGACTTGATGATCCTTAAGGGTCCCTTCCAACTCAGGATATTCTATGATTCTATGATTGTCCTTGGACCTTGCCACTTTATCTTTGTTTCAGAAATCTTCAGTCTGAGTGGATGGAGGGTCTACAGGGAAACTGCAGGAGTCTTTTGTATACTACTAACCTGTGCATACAGCTCTGGTTATTATGGCACTCCACTAGAAGAAGTGCAACAGACTTTCTGTGTTTCTAAATGTTGAATTAAATGTTTGTTTGCACTTATATTTTTAATTACTTTCTGAAAGATGCTCTTAATGTAGGACAATCATTCCCAACATTTAAGAGAGCCTTAAGATAACAGTTCCTAACCTCTTGTCAAGGTTTTGCCTGGGATGGAGTTAATTTTCTTTGTAGAGGCTCACATATTCTGTGTTCGGGATTTTTGATGAAAATAGTGGTGATAACACAAGAAAGTTTTAATTGTTGCAGAGCAGTGCTCACACAGAGGAAAGGACTGTTCAGCTTCTTGTACTACCCTGCCATCAATGTACCTGGGGGTGTACAAGGAGCTGGGAGTGGACACAGGCAGGACACAGACTGGCCAAAAAGATGTCCCATGTCATTATGCTCAGCAATAACAGCTGGGGTAAAGAAAGAAGGTGGGGAAGGTTGGATTGATGGCATGTTTCTTCCCAAGGAACCATTATAAGTGATGAGTCTTGCTTTCCTGGGAATGTCTGTACATCAGACTGCTGATGGGAAATCATGAATGCATTCTCTGTTTTGCTGTGCTTGTTCTCATGGCTTTGGGCATTACCTACTTATCTGTCTATATCTTAACCCATGAGTTTTTGCACTTTTACCTTTCCAATTATCTCCCACATCAGGCCAGTACAAAGCTGAAGTTCTGAATTTCTCTGTTGAAACAATAGATAGTTTTGATTAAATGGCTTTGTTCTGGAGGAAAAGATACTTCCCCTATATTAGTGGTAGCAGAATGTAAAACCTTTAGTCACCAATTAGAGCAGACACATTCCTCCTATTGTGATATCATTTCAGGGCAGTGGCTGTATTTGGTAGAGGTAAAAGAAGGGCGGTTAAGTAAGGTGACATTTTAAACTGACACAACAAGATTCACTCAGGCATGTCTGTCAGTGCACGGTGTCATGACATTTGCAATAGTTCACATTGCTAGTTTGGAGCTATCTATTGAATTTGATTGTTTTGACCATATAGGTTCTTAGAAGCCAAACATATGTAATGAACAGAAGGAAAAAAGTCTAGTTTTTAAGTAGTATCTTACATAAGAAAGTAGTACAAAGTAGTGTCTTACATGCATGTATCACTAGCAAAAACTAGAGTTTCTGTCTTCAGATCAGCTTACTTAACCTACTGAACAGTATACTTGCAAAACCTGTGTACACACTTTTTTATACCTTTGGTTAGATGAAACAAACAACCAAAAACCAAATGAGAACTTGTAGAAAGTATTTTACATTAAAAGCAACAGTGCACAAAGGTAGATGTGAAAATTCCTTTTGCTTAATTTTAACTCAGACCTAGAGTGGAAAGTGAATATGAGTAGTTACATTTTCACTGTAAAGAATTGTTCATATTGAAGCAATATACTTTATTCTGAACAAAGCAATTATTTGAATTACTTAAGAATAGTAATAGAATAAGTATTTAAGAATAGTAGTACTCTATAAGTAATATGGTAGTAATTCTCATGAGTTCATATGCATTTCTATTAAAGTCAGGTGAAAAGTGGTATGTGCAGTAGAGAGATAAGAATCATAAAAAGTGTTTGTAAAATACTCTCTAGTATTTTTCTATAAGCTTTGGGAATTCTTTTGTTGACTCTTTGTATTTAACCTTTTTTATTTCCCTTTCAGTGAACATTTCTCCCATCAGAATTTTGCAGGACAAACTGGGTGAATTCTCCCTATTCAGTGTCTCACAGACAACAGCAGTTTCAAAGAGATATTGCAAACTAAATTTGTCAGTAGGTAAACATAGCTATGTTATAAAATATTAGATAGAAACAATCACGTTAAAAATCTTAAATTTCATAAGATAATCACAGAATCACAGAATCACAGAATTTCTAGGTTGGAAGAGACCTCAAGATCATCGAGTCCAACCTCTGACCTAACGCTAACAGTCCCCACTAAACCATATCCCTAAGCTCTACATCTAAACGTCTTTTGAAGACCTCCAGGGATGGTGACTCCACCACCTCCCTGGGCAGCCCGTTCCAGCGCCTAACAACCCTTTCAGTAAAGAAATTCTTCCTAACATCTAACCTAAAACTCCCCTGGCGTAACTTTAGCCCATTCCCCCTCGTCCTGTCACCAGGCACATGGGAGAACAGGCCAACCCCCACCTCGCTACAGCCTCCTTTAATGTACTTATACAGAGCAATAAGGTCACCCCTGAGCCTCCTCTTCTCTAGGCTGAACAAGCCCAGCTCCTTCAGCCGCTCCTCGTAGGACTTGCTCTCCAGGCCCCTCACCAGCTTCGTCGCCCTTCTTTGGACCCGCTCAAGCACCTCGATGTCCTTCTTGTAGCGAGGGGCCCAAAACTGAACACAGTACTCGAGGTGCGGCCTCACCAGAGCCGAGTACAGGGGGACGATCACCTCCCTAGCCCTGCTGGTCACAGTGTTTCTGATACAAGCCAGGATGCCGTTGGCCTTCTTGGCCACCAGAGCACACTGCTGGCTCATATTCAGCCGACTGTCCACCATCACTCCCAGGTCCTTCTCTGCCTGGCAGCTCTCCAACCATTCCTCTCCCAGCCTGTAGTTCTGCTTGGGGTTACTGCGCCCCAGGTGCAGGACCCGGCACTTGGCCTTGTTGAACTTCATACAGTTGACCTCAGCCCATCGGTGCAGCCTATCCAGATCCTCCTGCAGAGCCTTCCTACCCTCGAGCAGATCGACACACGCACCTAGCTTGGTGTCATCTGCAAACTTACTGAGGGTGCACTCAATGCCGTCATCCAGGTCATTGATGAAGATGTTAAAGAGGACCGGCCCCAGCACCGAGCCCTGGGGGACGCCACTAGTGACTAAAAGACAAATAATCATGTAGAAAAGTCAGTAAGAACTGTGGTATATTTTCCACTCTAAATATAACGAATATTCAAGCCCACTTTGTAGGCTTTGTGAAGATTTTGCTCCCCTCAATTTGTTTTCATGAATTTTCTGGCTAAACAAATATGTTATGGCTATATAAAAAATATGGCTGAAGAAATATGTCACCACAACACAGATGACAGTGGGATTCACTTCTACTTCCTACTATGTGGGAGTTGGGAGTATACTAAGTGTATAGTCCCAACCTCCATCTGAGAAAAGAGCACTGCTAAGGACAAACCCACAAAGTGCTTTACGTGGTCAGTCTGTTTTCAGACCAGGAGTTCATGCAGTAAATTTCATGGAGGAAATATGAGAAGTGAATATAATGTTTTAATATCAACATAATGAAAAAGAAATGTCATGTTCTGAGACAGTAACTGTCAAAATGACAAAATTTTGTTGTTGTAGTCTCATACCATGACAAATCCTTCAAATCACTTGATCCAAGCTTGAGATACTATCTATAGCCTGAGATACTAACGTTTTAATTTCTTTTTTACAATTTTTATTCAAAACTTTTCCAGGAATTAATAAATCTAATTGCACTTGTTTTTGGATGGATGTAAACCAGGCTTCTTTTTATTTGTATTTCTTACGCTTTGTCTTCCAAATAATATACATATAAAGAATGTTACCTTTTGAAGTGATAAAATGGAAAATAATACATTTTTTAAGTAAGTCTGTGACAGACTCAATAGCTGAACTTTTCTTCATGTTCAGCATGTCAGAGGAGATACTAGAGTGTTTTATATAAAGACAAGAATATGAACAATATGGGGAATGATCAAAATAAGTGGAAAACACGGTTCAATGCATTTTAGACCACATCAGATGGTGTTTTCCATCACTTTGCCAAAAGAGGGTTAGTATTCCTGCATTTTTTGTCAGAAATTCAGGCTGTTCATTCAAATACTTTGTTCCATTTCAAAAAGATTGTATGATTATTTAGATGCTGACAAATAAGTGGATAGATCTATCCTGAATTTTTCTTCTATATTTTTATGTATTTATTTATTCATTTATATTTAAATTTTAATTTTAATTGTAATATTTATTTTATTTTATTTTATTTTATTTTATTTTATTTTATTTTATTTTATTTTATTTTATTTTATTTTATTTTATTTTATTTTATTATTTTATTTTCAGCTTTCCTTCCCATGTACCTTATTATCCATTTCTATCTCGCCTTAGCACATTTGTTTCAGAGGAGTTCATCAGCTGTTGATGATGTCATGTAGGCCCAAAGATTTGTTCTTCTCCACTAATACTCTACTTCTTGTATAGAATAATGTGAGGACAACTGTCAACATAGGACTTGATATGATATCCTTTAGGAATTGTGTCTTCACATTCAAATGAAAATATTTCTTTTATGTTTCACTCACATTTATAATGTTTTGTTTTCTTCCTTTAAAAAAATATAATATACATACATATATTATACGTACATATATTATATATATATATATATTATATGCATATCATATATGTCTATATACATCTATATATGCACATATGCACATACATATACATACACATAGACATGCTTATATATATAACTATGTATGCCTAACCAGCTTTCTTTTGGATCCTGGATAGAAAGAAATACCTCTTATTTAAAACAAATAAACAAACAAACAAACAAACAAAAAACAACTGTAAAAACATTTAGATAAAAACATTTAGAATTTGTTTTATCATGTCGGGGATGTGAAACGGACATGTTCTGTAAGCAGCAGAAATTTATCAAGTTTTTATTTATCACTTATGTTAATTTTATTTGTTATATATACTTTTGTTTGGGGTGTGTGTAGTTAACTCAAGTCATTTGGGCTTTTATGTGTAGATTATCTAGAAATAAAGCCAAATATAAAACCCCTAGGGACTTCTGTTGGACAACCATTTTACTCTTGTGTTCCCTTATTCTTTTTGCCCTTTTCCATTGGTCATATGAAAAGAAAAAAAGGAAAGAAAGCAAAAAGAAAGCAAGAAAGGAGAAAGCAAGCAATGTATTTTATTATTTTATTTTATTTTATTTATTATTTTATTTTATTTTATTTTATTTTATTTTATTTTATTTTATTTTATTTTATTTTATTTTATTTTATTTTATTTTATTTTATTTTATTTTATTTTATTTTTAATGTGTGACCATTCCCAGAGACTGGCTCTGTCTTTTTAAAGCCCCCATCAATATGTATAAAACCCCACATTTATATACGTTGAAGAGATCCCCCCTAACCTTCTTTTCTTACAGGCTGAATAGTCCCAGTTCTCTCCTCAAATGATCTCTCCTCATATGACTGATAATCCAGTATCTTAATATCATCAGCTGGACTTGCTTCAGTATGTCCATGTCTCTCTTGCAACGGGGACCCAACACTGCACACAGTTGTGTCTCACAAATGTTAATCAGAATCACAGAATCACAGAAATTTTAGGTTGGAAGAGACCTCAAGATCATTGAGTCCAATCTCTGACCTAACACTAACAAGTCCTCCACTAAACCATATCACTAAGCTCTACATATAAACGTCTTTAAACGTCTTTTAAAGAACTCCAGGGATGGTGACTCAACCACTTCCCTGGGCAGCCCGTTCCAATGCCTAACAACCCTTTCGGTAAAGAAGTTCTTCCTAACATCCAACCTAAAACTCCCCTGGCGCAACTTAAGCCCATTCCCCCTCATCCTGTCACCAGGCACATGGGAGAATAGAGCAACCCCCATCTCACTACAGCCTCCTTTAAGGTACCTGTAGAGGGCGATAAAGTCGCCCCTGAGCCTCCTCTTCTCCAGGCTGAATAAACCCAGCTCCCTCAGCCACTCCTTGTACACTCCTTGTAAGACTTGTTCTCCAGACCCCTCACCAGCTTTGTCGCCCATCTCTGGACTCTCTCGAGCACCTCGATGTCCTTCTTGTAGTGAGGGGCCCAAAACTGAACACAGTACTCGAGGTGTGGCCTCGCCAAAGCTGAGTACAGGGGGACAATCACTTCCCCAGACCTGCTGGCCACACTGCTTCTTATCACATCGCTCAACATTTTCCCTTGTTGAAATTCATGAGATTCCTCTCTGCCCATTTCTTTAGGCGGTCCAGGGGTCTCTAAATGGCAGTACAGCCATCCAATCTATAAGTCATCCCTGAAAGTTTTTTAACCTCTGTGAACTTGCTGAAGGTGCACTCTGTCCAATCACCAGGTCATTAGGGATTAGTTAAACAGTATTGGCTGTGGTATTGACTTGATGTACACTGCTAGTCGCTGTCCTCCCGCTGGTCTTCATATCACTGATACTGGATTTTGTGCTACAGATTTCTCCTACATCAGTTTTCTGTTGTGCTTTATAACATTTCAATACAATTTCTTTATTAGTAGTATGGTTGTAACACTTGTTTAACTATCAAGAATTTGATCATTCTCTTATAATATATGATGTCTTCTATTATAATGTTTTCAATTAAACAATAAACTCGGTATGTTGGGGTAGCTATTTTTCCCCAGATGTTTAAGAAATGCCTTGCAAAATCCCCATGAAATTGATTATTTTTAAGGACATCTCAAGACATATATGGACCAGTTAGAGAAATATGGGATTTACCAAGACAAATCAGAGGTTTGGAAGACATGGCAAGGATGAATACAAAGACATTTTGTCTTTGACATGGCAAGGATGTAAAAGTCCCTAATTAATTCAATTACTGACAGAAGACAGTAAAGAAAGGAATAGATGCAAAATGATAAAAAATAATAATCTGCAAACATGAAATAAATTAATTGTTTTTCATTTCTCTTCTTCCTGGTGTAGGTACAATGTGGTAATGTATGGAAATAAATTAATTTCTTTAGCCATCAGAAAAAAATTTCTGGTCGCTATAATACTGGTCAACTAGACCAGAGATTGTAATCTTCAGTGTTGAAGGCTTCAGAACAGGTTAGGCAAATATTTTAGAGAGGTTTAGATATTAGTGACAGAAATACTCCCTTGTGGATGGTTTTGACTTTAATTCCTATCATTTTTACTGTTTCTTTTCCCTTTCTTGCTCACAGTTTATCACCTCTTAACTTCTGAGAATCTAAGTATTAAGGGTAGTCATTAACAAAGGGTAAAATTATGTGAAGCTTAGAGCAAAAAACAGATAAACCTTTTTTAGACTAAATCAGCAGTTATGTCAGACTGATGAATATCTTCATCATCACTATTCATGCCAATAGCTGAACTTTTGGTATAAACAGAAATTTATAGTATCATAGAATCATTAAGGTTGTTAAAGACTTCCAAGATCATCTAGTCCAACCATCACTCTACCACCAATATTACCCTCTAAACCATGTCCCTAAGTACCACCCAACCTTTCCGTAAACACCCCCAGGGATGGTGATGTCACCACTTCCCTTGGCAACCTGTTCCAATGCCTGGCTACTCCTTCTGAGAAGAAAGGTCTCCTAATTTCCAACCTAATGCTCCCCTGGTGCAACTTGAGGCCATTACCTCTAGTCATAATGGTAGTTATCTGCAAGAAGAGCCTGACCCCCAACTCCCCACGCCTTCCTTTCAGGTAGTTATAGAGAGTGATAGTGTCTCCCCTGAGCCTCCTCTTCTCCAGACTAAACAACCGCAGTTCCCTCAGGCAATTCTCATGGGGCTTGTGTTGCAGGCCCTTCACCAGGTTTGTAGACCTTCTCTGGACACACTCCAGAGCCCCTCTTGTACTGAGGGGCCCAAAGCTGAACACAGGACTCAAGGTGCGACCTCACCGGAGCAGAGTACAAGGGAACAATCACCTGCTGGCTACACTATTCCTGATATAAGCCAGGATGGCATTGGCTTTCTTGGCCACATGGGCACACTGCTGGGTGATGCTCAGGTGAGCACCAACCAATACCCCTAGATCCTTTTCCTCCGTATAACTTTCCAGCCACTGTGCCCCAAGCCTGTAGCACTGAATGGAGTTGCTGTGACCAAATTGCATAGTTATTTCCAACTCCAGTTCAGAACAGGCTGAAAAGAATAAAAAGTATAGTTCCCAAATTTACCTGAGCTGCTACTTTTTTTTTTTCTTTTTTTTTTTTTTTTCTGCTGAGCATAACCCTTCTTTTGATAATCACTTTTTAACATTCTAAATGAAACAGGCTGCACAGACAGATGAGATTTTAGTACATAGTAAAAGAGGCAGAAATTTGATACATAGTGAAAATGGCAGTGTAGTGACAGAATGTAGATAGCAGCAGTTAGGAGCTCCAATTAAGGCATGTAAGGTCAGAAGTAATGTTCTGATATTAAATAAGACTTGAGGAGTTTTCAAATAATCTTAGATTTTAAAAGAGAAAAAAAAAATCAATAGGAAAATTCATTTCAGTGACAGATAGATAACTAAGAAAAACGAGTATAATGAAATCACTGCTAGGACTGCTAGCTATTTACTAATAGCAAACAAAACTGAAAATGAGATAAATAAATTATCTGTCTTCATGCTACAGTTTTATTTCTGGAGTTTTCTCAGAGAACTCATATTTTTGTACATGACAGTTTAGGGAATACATTTCTATTGGGGACAACAGATGTCTTCTTTTTCAAATAAAGAAAACAAAATGCTAAAATAAGATTGAAAAATTAGACATTTATATATCAGTCAAATTTTAACTATCTTTCCCTTTGACACTGAGGGCATGTTTGTATGTGTTATTCTTATTCTGTCCTTGACACCTGTCTGTTTGCACATCGAGTTCAAATTGCAGTGTTCTCACCTTCACAATCCTTCATAACTTTGCTATACTGTGGTGGTGCACCCCACCCACCTTGGGACACTCTGTGATCTCAGGTTTGCCTTTGTTACGAGCACAGTGAGTTGGAACAATTAGGTACTTCCTAACTGCATTTGGAACTCCTGTATACAAGAGATGTACAATCTGGAAGATCATGGAATTGTATGGTTGGTGGAAAACACAAGAATTACCTAACCTGAATAGTGGCCAGGATGGAAAAAATACTGACTAAAGCCAATCATCTTGCAGTCCAATAAATATTAGTCCTAAACAAAGAGCTAAATCACTTTTTTTTGTGGATCATACTCAAGTAAAATATTATTTTTATTATTTTTTAAAAAAATGTTTGTTTTGTGTGCAGCGCCAGGGGAGGGGTAGAGGAAGTATTTAAAATATTTTCTGTCTTCTTTTGTGACAAAGAGAAGGTCTAGAAAATTCTACCTCAAAGCAGCTAAGCACCGCACAGCTGTTCACTCACTCCTCCACCTTTGGGATGGGGGAGAGAATCAGAAAAAAAGTAAAACTCGTGTTGAGATAAAGAGAGTTTAATATGACAGAAAAGGAAGGGAAAACTTTAATAGTAACTTTAATACTAATAATAGTAATACCAATAGCAATAATAATAATAACAACAACAAATATAAAGCAAGTGATGCACAGTGCAATTTCTCACTATCCACAGAGCAATGCTTAGCCAGTCCCCAAGCAGCAGGAGCTCCCCCCCGTTTTCTTTTTCCTCATGATGTTATATGTTGTGGAATATCTTAGTTTGGGTCAGCTAGTTTTGATCAGATGTCCTGGGTGTGTCTCCTCCCATCTCCTTGTGCAACCCCAGCCTTGCCACTGGCAAGTCAACATGAGAAGATGAGAAGTTCTTGGCTCTGTGTAAGCACTGCTCCACAACAACTAAAACATCAGCATGTTATCAGCTTTATTCTTATCCTAAATCCAAAACACAGCACCATACCAGCTACTAGAAAGAAAATGAATTCTATCCCAGCTGAAACCAGGACAACCTCTTATTCTGTACCATTTATGTCATGCTCAGGTCCCAGACTTTCCAATACATCCGAATTAAGCACCACCATCTTTTGATATATACACATAAATTGCTTTTCCTTAGTCTATGGGCCATGCCTCTAAAATATGTGTTGAGTTTATTTAGTCCATGACTTTGAGCTCCATCATAACAGTCCTTCAGGGCAGAAGAGATGATGTGTGGTGTTGAATTGTCACATGCTGAAGCCATCACCACTGCATTTGCTCTCTTCAAATTTTTTTCTTAATCTGGGTTATCCTTACTGTAATACTATCAGTATGGAATGTAGCTTTGCAATGATGGTGTACAGTCTAATGTAGTAATTAACATCACAGAATTCAAATCATTGGTTAGTCTCACCCCAAATCAAATCCTATTGAAGACCACATCAGACTTGCCCATTCTTCCACAGAAGAATGCTGGGGTCTACCCAGCAAGCAAGTGCACCTAGGTCTTTCAGTTAAAGCCATCCCATGTGTGGGTTCACCTTTGCCCAAAACAGGAATAACCTAAATCATATTCCCCAGCATATTTTTTATGTGCACTACAGGGTCTTTATCACCTTGTACAGTACATAAGTTTTGATTGGGCAGGGCCAGATTGGTAGGCAGATCCCCTAGTGTTCACTAACCATTTGTACTTTCCTAAAGGTGTTTCAGAACATTTTACTGTTCCAGCACCCATTGCTCTGAGCTTAGTCTTTAACAGTCCATTGTACCATTCAATTGTACCATTCAACTTTACAGAGGCTGGTGCTTGGTAGGGGATATGACACACCCATTCAGTTTCATGCTCTTTGGCCCAGTTGTCCATGAGGCTGTTTCAGAAATGAGCCCCATTGTCTGACTCAATTCTTTCTGGGTGCCATGTCACCACCATAAGACTTGCTTTTCAAGGCCCAGAATAGTGTTTTGGGTGCACAGAATAGAGCATGGGCCACAGGATAGGTTTCCAGCCATCCAGTGGTTGCTTCCAACATTGTAAGGCATGGTAGGTTTTTGCATATGATTTTTTTTTCCTCTTATTCTTATTTTCACAAGTGCATGATAACAATTTCAGTGTCTGACAAAAATAATAATAGTAATAATTATTATTTTATTAATTATGTTATTAATAATTATTTTCATGAATAGATCTTATGTGGAAGATGTCATATGAATCACTTGAGAATGAGTCTGTTAAATATCTAGATTCATAATCACCGCTGAAACAATCATATACATTGGAAAAGAAGCTAGAAACTGGATCTCCAACATTTCTGTAATTTCCCAACACCTTATTTTTCCAGAATTTTTGAAAAGTTTCAAAAAAAGACCACAAATTTCACAGTGCAAATTCTCAAAGAAATGTTATAAAACAATATTCTTAAAGAATGAATGAAACCTAAAACCTAACCGAAATTTAAAAACAGTGTTTTAACAATTGTAAAAATTATCATCATGAGCAAAAGATGTGTTTTATTTACTGGGAATACCAGTAAGCATTTTATAGTTGGTAAAATATGACCATTTCATTTTACAAATAAAGCTTTTTTTTTTTTTTTTTTTTTTTTTCCATAAAGTCTGTGGATCTCCCTTCAGAAGTCTGTAGTGTTACATACCTATTTATGTCAGAGCTTCTAGAAGACAGATGTCCTCATTCCCTCTGCTTTGTTGAAAAGCTTGAGATAAAATATAAAAGCCACCAAATTTGACACATGATTGGATATAAGAAATTTTATAGTTACAATTTTGACAAGACTCTTTTTATTTTCATTTAGGCAGTCCACCATGGATTGAAATTAATGAGGTGAGCATTAAAGACTATGAAACGAATGTGTCTGGAAGCAGATGTATTACTGATGAGAACAAATAAAACTATTTTTCACAGGACTTCCCATCTGGACAAGACAATTACTGCATGTTCTATATTATATCATCACCAACCATAGGCTAAATTTGTAGCAATGTAGAGACATTGTTAGCCCTTAACAGCATTTCTCTAAGTGTGTTATGATTTAAGAATCAGTTATATCCCAATCCTGAAAGTTACTGCATTTATATAACATCCAGAGAGTTACATTTAAATCTATGAACACCATAAAAACACTCCTGAAATTAAGAGTCTTTAATTTTCAGCTCTGGAAATGTGAAATTCAAATGATAAATCAGAATGCAGAGAAGATACAATTTGTAAATGTCTCAGTTGTTTATTTTGTTCATGTTACTAAACCCAGCAGACTTAACTACAATGTGATACTCTAACAGACAATCCTGACCAACCTAAGGAGCAGCAGAGTTACACAGAGATGACTCAGTTTTGATTATCTTAATTATGTATTCTAGGGTTACACTGAATGTAGCGGAATGTACCTGAACGAATGGTTGGCTTACTGATTCCTCTGAATATTTGCCAAGTAATAGGCTTGGTTTTGCATTTTATGGACTTGAGGAGCCACCACAAAGATTTCAACAAGAGATGAGGAATTGGAAAAAAAAAAAAAGCTTTACAGAATGTTATTAAACATAGCTATAGGCAATTTCATGTATTACTTTCATTCTTTGCTGCTGATGAACAGGAAAGGAATTGGCTTGTCCACCAAACTTAAGAAGTAATAAGACAGGTTCTCTCTTCCACAGGTAACAAAAAGCATCTCAATTAAAAGAAGTGTGAAGATCATTAGAAGAACACATTAGTTAACTAGCAAATGAAACTAAAAAACTAGCCATTGAAATTGATCATTTCTCCACTTGAGCTGGTCTCCTTTGATTTTTGTTAATACTTAGACTTATCTCTGAAGAAAGAGGTGGATGTCAAAAAAGGAATTTATGCATTCCACTCGTAAGAAAGAAGTAGCAATATGATTATTGATGAAAACAGTGATTTAATGGAGCTTAATGGTGACTGAGACAGTGATTTAACAAAACTAATGTTAAGAGTGACATTAACAAGATTCTTGATGGTAAGGTTGGTTGATTATTTACTGCATGAAGGACAGAGTAAGGCTAAAAGCATCAGGGAGACCCCCAAGTTGAGTCACCAGGTTCAGAATAGAGTCCCTTTTCCCATCCAAACTCCTAGTAGTCTAGATATAATCAGATCCTATCCCAATCCCAGATTTAACATTTTATGCCTAAAAGATTATATGTACAATAATCATCTCTATCATTTAGCTAAGATTACAAAGTTTCAGCATGCTTAGCAAAGTTTCAACAAGCAACCTATTAGTCACTGAGTATGTCACATACAAGGAATCTCTCGATTTCAAGGAATAACCATTGAGAGGCACTCAAGGGGAAGATCCTGGTGTACAGCCTGCTGCAATAAAGGAGACCTTAATGGGCTCTGGGTTGTCCCCTACGTATGGGGTGAGATGATTGGCTACTAGTCATATTTGCAGACCAGACACATTTGTTTGCTACATGTTCAGCTAGCCATTGGATCTACCTTCCCCAAATCTACCTGGAGCACAGTTAGCTATCATGACCAAACACTTTCATCATGGTCACCATTGTTGATTATCACCCAAGCAGGGTTGCAGATGAAGGGTCAGGTTGGGGGCAGGGCCGGAGGGAGTACACTGCCACAGTGGAAAATACACAGTCTGGAAAAGTGCATCCAGAGGAACATTAACAAGCCTATGAAGTGGATCTGTGCAAATGTCATGATGTTCAACAAGGCAAAGTGCAAAGTCCTGCACCTGGGACAGGGTAATCCCAAGCACAAATACAGGCTGGGTAGATTGAGACCAGCCCTGAAGAGAAGGATCTGGGGGTTTGAGTTGACAAGAAGCTCAACGTGAGCTGGCAATGTGCACTTGCAGCCCAGAAAAGCCAGTATACTGGACTGCATCAAAAGCAGCTTGGCCAGCAGGTCAAGGAAGGTTATTCTCCTTTCTACTCTGCTCCTGTGAGACCCCCACCTGGACTACTGTGGTCAGCTCTGGGACCCCCAGCATAAAAAGGACATAGAATTATTGGAATGAGTCCAAAGGAAAGCCTCAAGGATTATCAAAGGGCTGGAGCACCTCTCCCATGAAGACAGGCTGAGGGAGTAGGGGTTGTTCAGCCTGAATAAGAAAAGACTCTGGGGAGACCTTATAGCAGCCTTCCAGTACCTATAGAGGGCCTACAGGAAAGCTGTGTAGGGACTCTTTGTCACCATGTGTAGGGATAGGACAAGGAGTTATGGTTTTAAACTAAAAGAGAGAGTGTAGGTTTAGATTAGATATAAGGAGAAAATTAGTTACTGTGAGGGTTGTGAGGTGCTTGAACAAGTTGCTAAGAGAAGCTGCGGATTCCCCATCTCTGGAAGTGTCTAAGGCCAAGTTGGGCCTTGGGTTGGATGGGTCTTTGAGAAACCTAGAGTTGTCTCTTCCACTAGGAAGGTGTCTCTTCCACTAGAGGGACTTCCAAGCAGGGAGCTTGGAACTAGATGATATTTAAGGTCCCTTCGAACTCAAGGCATTCTATGATATTGTGATTCCCATTTCATTCCTATTCCCTCCAGTATTGGATACTTTGGTAATCTGTGACTATTCCTTCAGTCTGACTCTTTGCTGCCATTTAGCCTAACTAAATAACATCTTTCTCTCTTTCTCACTTCACAGGTTTTTGCCCCAGGTTTTCCTTAAATCTTCGTTTGAGCTTCTAATGGAGACAGCATATTAACTCACGCACTGTTTGTGTTCAAGCTTGCCTGATACTTATATTGGACAGTCATGTTTATCCATAAAGGGTGAACTGTGTATGGGAGAAAGTCAGTTTGACAAATTGCCTCTGTTCACTTCTACTCTGTCGCCTACTACATCCCTGTTCACTATTGATTATTTGCTCACCGGTCAATTTCTTCATGCACTTGTTACTCTGTCATAGTTTTCCCCTCTTCTCTCTACTGAGAGATCTTACTGCCTCTCAGTCTTGCTTTCAAAGATTGAGACTTCCTCCAAATAAATGCTAAGAGGAAACATACCAGAGAAATTAGATACAATGAGATCTGTGAGAACAGGCTATTGCAAGCAGGTTAGTGAACTTACAAATGCTTTACTGGCTGCTTCCTTTCTTGTTTCAACTTCTGTACTGTTAACACTCCCATCAAAATACTATGGACAAGAACAACATGTATTTCCAAAATTAAATCTGGAGTTTTTTGTTTGTTTGTTTGTTCTGGAGAAAAGTAATATTAACAAATTTTGAAAGAGGACATGAACATGTAGATACAGTGTACCTATATTTTAAAAAGCTTTCACCAAGATCTCTCAGACCTTCACCAAAAGCTCCTAAAGAAAATGTGAACAACTATAAAGAAGAGTTTTATACACAATGAGTGGCTAAAAGTATGAAAATTAAAGAAGACATTTTATATGTGATTTTCAAAATAAGCATAAGTTTCTGTTGTTATGTTGTTATAGTTGTTATGTGTAGATCTTTTAATAAAGGTTGTGGAATCCTCAGTAAATGATCTAGTAAGGAGGTTAATAGTGATAAATTCTTAAGATAATATGAATTCAGTTACAATAGATATGTAACAATCTGAATTCAAAAGCTTGCAGGAAGATCTCATGGTAGCAAATAGATGTAAAATAAAATTCAGATTTTCTAAATTCTTAGTAATATAATTATTAAAAATAAAGCCAAGTGACAAAATGGAGTGATGTATTTTTTATGACTCAGTTAACACTCAAAGAAACATATATACATTTATTACAATGCTTTTTATATACCAGTTAAATATTTAATGGTGGTGAAAAAGGTAAATGAAATTAACAGTTATTATGAAAGGTGCGGAGATGTCAACAGAAAACACTGATATGCAATTAAATACATCCACTCTGCTCCCATCTTGACTGAATATGCATTTCTCATCATATTGGCTGTGATTCTTCTGATTTAGCTATAGACACTTATGTCTAAAGGTGTTGAATGTGAGCCAGTCAACATGGATCCTTTCATAGTTAATAGAACAAAACTAATCATTTTACTTTAACGCAGAATGGCTTTTCCCTTTAAGTGCCTATTTCTCTTTGCAGATTGTGAAAGAACAGGGTAGCTGACTAAAAACATTTGTTGGTATGGCCATGTCTGCTGGTATTTTAAGTAGGATCTATTTTTACACTAATTTATTAATCTACTTGGGTTTATGTTCCCACTCCAGGAGGGCACAGATATTCCTATAGCTGTGAGTCATATCTAACAGCTATACACAAATTGTATATCTGTAAGATGTCTTGAAATGGCACTAGACACCATGTTTAATCAATTGAATCATTCACTTGGTCTCTGTTGAGGACTTAGAAGACTGGATGAATATAAACTATGACTAGTTATAGATATCTTTGGGCTTAGTTCATTCACCAACACACAGAAGTCTAGTGCCATTCCATGCTTTTTGGGTCTTCCATGAAGTCTTCAGAAACCACTGTAAAATGGAATGGGTCTTCTTTTCAGAAGACCATCTTCTTTTTAGAAGACCATTTTTGGTCTTCTAAGACCTCTTTTGCTGAATATTAGTAATAGCAGCTGTATATGTATCATGACTATATGTCTCCAAGCTGAATTGTTATTTAAGCTGATCTATACCACTATTACTATCTGAGTAGCCTTGAAGAAGCAGTTTACTTTCACATAAAACAAATTCAGTATCTCTAAATCCAGTAGAGATTCACTTTAAAGCAAAGACAGTCTTTATTCTACTAGTCATAGGGAGAAATTTGAAGAATAGTATTTTTCTGCTGCTGTAAGGTATTTTATTTTGGGTAGACCCAAAATATTTATTTTGGGTAGACCTGTGTGGTGTCAAGAGTTGGACTTGATGATCCTTAAGGGTCCCTTCCAACTCAGGATATTCTATGATTCTATGATTCTATGATTTTAGGAAAACAACGAAGATGTTTACTGAAAATATGAACCTAAAAAAAACAGTCAGTTCTTCTTTGGATAAAGAGAAAGCACTCTAAATTCCATACATCTGTGTTTGAAAAAAAAAAATTGTTCCTCATTTTGGTACAATAAGCCTCAAGACTGAGTATTGTTTCTTCTTCTTGAACTTCTTGCTGAAAAGGGCAATTGAAAATATATTGGAATTGAGTTTAAAAAAGTCTCAGAAATTCTTGTCAACATCTCTCCCACTCACCTGTTATTTCAATTTTCTTCACAATAGTCCGTATAATTTTCTTGAAATATATTAAACTAGTATGATTTCCTAACATGTATAAATCCTAAAACACATAAAAAATATAAAAAATATAATAATAATAATAATAATAATAATAATAATAATAATAATAATAATAATAATAATAATAATAATAATAATAATATAAATATAATAAAACACATTAAAATATAATAACAATAAAGCTTATAGGCAGTTATGTTTAATTGTAAAAATTAAACGTAAATTAAACATAATAGTAAAAAAAAAAAAAGTCAATGCTGTATTTTTTCACCTTGTATCTGTCTATATATGGTATAAGCCGAACAACCTTCATGGGAACTGAACAAGGGAAGACAGCTCTGAAACAAGCAGCTTTCTGCAGAGTGCACCTTGCCTTGCTAAGTAACTTTGCTCAGAGGCTCAATGGTTAGCTTCTGAATACCTGTGTGCTAACGTTGCTGTTATAATTTTAAGAACAACAGATCAGTGTTGCTTTGTCCCACATAGCTATCTCTCTCAGCTAGCTCAAAAGCAAATTGAGAATTTCTTACATGGCACAACACTATGCCAGATAAAAAAGTTTATAGATTCCCAACACTCTATTCTGGTTGTCATCTTGCTGCCTGGTAAAATGAGCATCCTGTTTCTGAATACAGCCTCTGGAAGACATTTCAGTCATAAAATACTTGAAGTATTGGATGGAAAATAACTGGGCCTGACTGAAAATGAGGAAATGAGATCCTTATAATTATGTAGCAGGTAAACCTTTTTTCTTTGTTTGTCTTTTTGTTTATTTTTACTTGAAAATATATTATAGAAATGGGGAATTTAACACAGAATCATCATAGAATGGTTTCGGTTGGAAATGACCTTAAAGACCATTTAGTTCCAATCACCTGCCATGGACTGAGATGCCACCCTTTGGGCCTCATCCAGGGCTTCATCCAACCTGGTTTTGAACACCTTGAGGGATGGGTTATCCATGACTTCTCTGGGCAACCTGTTCCAGTGCCTCACCACCCTCTGAGTGAAGAATTTCCTCCTAGTATCTAATCCAAATCTCCCCACTTTTAGTTTAAAGCCATTCCCCCTTCAATTGTGGAAGGGTTTTGCACCATCCTCCTGCCTCAGAATGGCTTGCATGCAGAAAATGCCAGCCAGTGTGGGCTACAACCACTCTAATAGAGAGGGAGTCATGCAAGGCTGACATTGTATGTGAGACCAGATGGCAGGCTACAAGCAGAAGATTAGAGATTGTTACAACTGAATGACAGTTTTTATTTTCAGTCATACAGTAGTTAAAGGGAGTTTTCAAAGTTCAATGAGCAGAAGCCACATAACCTGTGACCTCATCTTACCAATTAGGAGAGAAAACCCTTAAGGGTAATAAGCTTGGCCAGATAAATACATACTTCTAGGGCTAATGAGGATCATATTGTATAAATCGACAGCACCCCCTTCTTTTAATTAAAAAGAAATAAACATATGGCAGGTTTTGTGTCATCGTTCCCCCTCCTTTTTTTTTTTCTGTCTCCTGAATATACACGACTAACATTAAATAAATAAATAAATAAATAAATAAAAGTAGAAATTTGTAGAGTAAAACAAGGTTAAATCACAGCAACCTGAACCCTTAATCTATATTTCACTATATTTCATAATCACAAATATGTTGTCTCCTATTTCTGAGCTCTATCTAACTTTCAGAATTTACCCTGTGGCTTTTGTGGCAGGTCAGTGTTTATCTTAATTGAAAATATACTTATCAATACTGAATAACCTTAACCATTAAATAATCTTCCTCAGTCTTCCATCTCCATTTTTAGTGTTCATTAACACTTAAAATTACCAGGATTTAGAAATATAGCTATAATCCAAATCCCAATAAAAGGTGATTAATGTATACTTAGTTAAATATAATGTATGAAGCACCCTGCAAAGACATGTTATTAAACATCATATTAATAAACTTTATCTTTAAAATAAGCCAGAGAATAAGACCAAAAAAAAAAAAAAAAAAAACAAATCTGAGTGTTTTAAAACTGAAAGCTGTCTATATTATGTATATGAAACAAAATAATTTTCACTGAGATTACTGGATTCTCTGTCTCTCAGTGTCTTAAACCAATATGAGATGGGTCTCTCTTCAGGAGGTATGTATTCAGGTAGACTGAAAAGTTAGACTACTAATGATAAAATATCCTCTCTGATGAGGATAGGCTAAGGGATTTGGAGTTGTTCATCCTAGAGAAGAGAAGACTCTAAGGAGACCTCATAACAGCCTTCCAGTACCTAAAAAGAGTCTATAAGAAGGCTAAAGAGGGAGTGTAGTGATAGGACAAGGAGTAAAGGCTTTAAACAAAAAGAGGGTAAATTTGAGAGTTAGAGTTAAGAAAGAAATTGTTTACTCAGAGGGTAGTGAGGCACTGGAACAAGTTGCCCAGAGAAGCTGTGGTTCCCCCATCTCTGGAAGCATTCAAGTCCAGGTTGAACAGGGCTTTGGGCAGTCTGATTTAGTGGGAGGTGTTTCTGCCCATGCAGGAGGCTTGCAACTATCTTTAAGGTTCCTTCCAACCCAAACCATTTTAAGATTCTATATGCAAAATTGACTGGGTTTTCTATATACAAGCATTAGTGAAGAAAATTGCTTATGTCTTTCTGGATTTCTGTCTTCTAATGTACAAGAAGAGACACAAACTCTTTTATTGAAGATCTCTGCATTGATGTTTTTGTCTAACTGTATGCTGAACATTTTGTCCAGCAGAATCCTGCGGGAAGCTGTGTTGAAAGCTTTACTGAAATCCAAAAAGATTACATCAGCTCTTTTCCCTTGATTGCCTAGATGGGCAATCTTATCATAAAAGGAAATCAAATTTAATCAAATTTATTAAATAGGACCTACTCCTCATGAATCCACATTGGCTGGGACCAATGACTGCATTGTCCCCCAGGTGTGCTTCAGTAACTACCAGGATAATCTTCATAATTTTACCAGGCACTGACATGACGTTGACAGGTCTGTAGTTGCCAGGGTCTTCTTTCTTGCCCTTCCTGAAAATTGGTACAACATTTTCCAGCTTCCAGTCAATTGGGACCTCTCCAGATTCCCAAGACCACTGATAAATAATTGAGAGAGGTCCTGTGATGATGTCAGCCAGATCTCTGAGCACCCTGGGATGAATCCCATCCGGACCCATGGATTTGTATGGATCCAGGTAGAGCATCAAATTCTGTAGACATTACTTCCTTTTGCTTTTTCAGTTTTTCTGACCATCTTTATAACTCTGTGTTCAGCTCTTTCAGTAATAATTGAAATCTTCTCTACGTCAATGTTTTTCATGTTCACATTTCTTTTTCTTTACTTACATTAGTAAGTCCTGTGGATAAATAATTTTCTGTCTTTAATCCTATATTGAAATCAGAACAAGGAAAAGTTTCACTCGACATTCATGTTGGATTTTCTGAATGCAAATGCAACATTGTACAAATATAATAATTTCAATGGGTACTACACATTCTTGCATGTAACATATCCTGTAGCACAATAGGCTTTTCATGTGTTTTCTTGAAATCTGTAAAAAAGTAATGGTATAGGTGACACTCATTCCAGCATAACTGTGTTATGTCACTGGCTTTTTTTTCTTGAACGATATAGATTTTTCTCAATATCCTCCTTTTAAAAATGGCAATATATATACATATTGAAAATTATATTTGATATACCATTAAGAGGAAGGAGATACCAGACTGTCATATCCATTATGTTCCCTTTTTCCAAAATAGGGTGTCCTGGTTTCAGCTGGGATGTGATTTTCTTCCTAGTAGTTGGTGTGTTGCTCTGTTTTGAATTCTGGGTGAGAGCAATGCTCATAACACACCAATGTTTTTGTTGTTGCAGAGCAGCACTTACACAGAGCCATGGACTTTTCAACTTCTCATGTTCCCCTGTCAGTTAGGTACCTGGGGGTGCACAGCTGGGAGGGTACACAGCCAGGACAGCTGATCCAGACTGACCAAAATGATGTCCCATACCGTATTGTAGCATGCTGACTAGCTAAAGCTGTGTGTTTGGCCAGGGAGAGGGAGTGAGCACTGCTCTGGGAGGGGCTGGGTTTCAGTCAGCGGGTGGCAAGGAATTTCATTATGCATCACTTGTTTTCTATATTCCTTTATCACAATTATTGTGATTATTTTCCCTTCATTTTCTGTCCTATTAAACTATCTTTATCTTAATACATATTTTTTACTTTTTTTTCCTTCTTTTTTTTTTTTTTCCTACCTTTTTTTTTTTTTTTTTTTTTCTGATTCTCTCCTCCATCCCACTGGAAGAAGGGGAGTGACCGAACAGGTATTTTCAGTTGTTTCACAAACCTGTTGCAAATTTGACAATTATTTCAATTAAACCAGCCTTGATTTCCTGTTTATACAACTCAGTTTTACTATGTAGTTTTTAAATGTGTTCTTTGTGGTCTAAACATTTCCATTTTTTAAATTAATGTTTGACTGTTTGGTATCCTTCAATGATACTCTTTTAAAGTGCTTCCAGAATAATAATACTTCTGCCTGGGTACGTGTTTTTATCAAGTTGAACAAAAGTTGTCATTTACAGTGTTTTACCAGATACAGGGCTATACTTCTGGCTTTCTTATACTTCTCACAACAGAGTGATTAATTCTTTAGTATTGTTATCAGTCATTAAGTGCTCAAAAGTTTCCATGTTTCTGGTCCTTTATCCACAGGTGTGACTATTTAATTATGTTACCATTAGTATTTTTCGAGAATACATCTGAGAGTTTTTTTTTATAATGTGTGTGTATACGTCAAGATTGATTGTGGGGAAGATGTCAGACAGCTGTCAGTCATAATATGAACATTCTTTTATCTGGTAACCATTTTTCAAATTTGCTAACCTGTGATATCTAGCAATCTCTTAGCTTAACTAACAAAGTCATGAGAGCACACAGTTCCTCTCATGTGCCAAAACTGTTACTCTCACATGGAGTTTCCACTGTATCGATAGAAAAAAAAAAAATAAAATAAATATATATATATACACACACACATATATATATAATGAGAAAATAAGTCGTTGCTGCTTAAAACGCTAAAGTTATTGACAGGATAATCACATAGACAATGGGTGAAATTCATGAAATTCTCCTCAAGTTCATAAAGCCAATTCATTTAAAGCAATGTAAGTAAAAATACTAATTACTAAGAAATTGTAAGGTAAAATAATAGTAATAACAGACTTCATAAAAGAGAAATTGATGCCAAAATGAATATTGGCAAATGCTACAGGAAGAGAGAAAGAAAATGTCTCATCACATCTGGTGTGCCAGCAGGTAAATATATTTTGAAAATGTTAGTAGGGAATAAACCTTCACTGAAAAAATAAGTGGCAAAGCATGCTGACAGAACTTGCAGGTTTGAATGTCATTCTGGTCTAGGCTGCAGATACAACATTGTTGATGCTGTGGGAGGTGAAGAACAAAACTTGCTTCTCTGCTAAAATGGAACCAGGAGATAAAGGTGAAATTCTATGAAAAAAATGACTCAGATAGGGCATGCTAGCTGGTCACCCAAAAGCTATAATTTGACTCTTAGAATGCTAAGCTATATACACAGTGCATAGACCTAAGTGTGTTAGAGAATTAAAAGACTTATAAAATCTTTGTCCGTTACTGTCACTGCATCTCCAGTGTGTGAAAAGTCCTGGAGAAAGATAGAAATTAACTTAATTGCTTCATCATGTTATCTTCCTCACGTCTTCCTCAAACAGTTGATTATCAATTAAAGAAAAAGAATCATACAAAATATGTACGAGTTAGAAGACTTGTACAACTTCCTTGGAAAGTTAAACAAGAAATAAGAAATCATTGTCACCATTGGCATTGGAAAGTATGTGCTCATACTGAACACAAGTGCCTGCAAAAGTGTTTGTATGTACAAAATTTTATCAGTATCTCTAAATCATATAGCTGCTTTGGAAGACAGTGATTTTATAAATATATAGTTCTCAAAAATATTCATTGAATTTACACTGTTACAGTCTTGTGTACTACAAGAACAGTTGGGGATTAACATACTTGATTTGTTCTCCAAGCATTATAGCATAAAAATGGCAACTGTAAAAAAAAGAGATCACCGACCTGGCGTTAGTATAGAACCAAAAAGTCTGTCAAGTTAGTTATGTTCAGTTTTCAAAGCAATGATCATACAGTATCTGAGAACAAATTATATAAAATAATTTTTCAGCTACTCACATTCATCATCTTGTCAGCAGTTCCAGACACCAGAGGAGAACCCTTTCAAGAGCACAGTAACAGTAACTGGAACTTAATAAAAAATAAAAAATAATAATTAAAAAAAAAAAAAAAGATTCTGAAGTATATGATTGTAGACAGAAAGGCAGCAATCCACTGGCATGGTTGAGCACAGAAATGGAAGACATGGTGAGCATTGTTACAGGAATAAGAAAACGCAGCACGCACAACAAAAGACTGAAAATGCTCAGCCTCATTTACAAATGTTGAAACAGAAGGGTTTTTTTTATAATTATTTTTAGAATATGGAACTTATACACTGCTATTCAAACACTATCAATACAAATATCACAGGAAGAGAATACTGTATTCTATCAATTACAGTGTTACTTGCCGGGAAAATTATATCGCTTATCCTTACTGATTTTTTTATCTATAAATGTTTCATTCTGGTTTACTCTGAAGACAAGAAAAGAATTTTATCATTCTCCTCTTATTATTATATCCTTCATAGAAGAATGTGGGCATGCATAGTAAGAAAAAGCAACCTTATTTAACCTAGAATCCCTACCATCAAATTAGAAATGTCACTATTTCTCTTTCCAGAAGACTTCATTAAATATTTATATTCAGAATGCATGCAATGTGCCAACAGACATTGATATAAAAATACAATTGCTATGTTCTGTTAAAAAATATTACCAGAGCATGAAAATGTTGTAATAACTCTGATCAGATAATAAAACAAATTGGTAAAAGTGATTACACATATCAAATATTTCAAAGTTTTTTACACAGAATTATACGTTGTTTACAATGTATATAATTAATTGCTCATATGTTTTAGTTGGCCAAAACATTCAAAGGTAGCAAATGGAATTTAGTACAGAATGGATTCAAAGATCATCTAGTCCAACTGTCTGACCACTTCAGGGAAGAAATCACTTAAATGGAAAGATATTATTGCTAAGGTTTAAGATAGCTAGTAGCTATCTTAAGCTTCTTATTCTTCAGGATCTGATACTACTTAATATTTTAATCAATGATACCATGTGCTTTTAGATGATCATATAAGACCTTTGCTAGTACATTGAATAGATCAGTGGAAACAGTAAACAATGAGGAGAATAGGGTGTGGTTATGCAATGTTCCAAATCCCCTATGTAGAAGACTATAATTCAGCAAAATGTATTTCAATGCAGCATTGCCAGTGCAAAGTTCTGCATATTGGAATTGATGAAGACTTCAGCTGCAGAATTAGGGATTTCTCCTTTGAAAGAAGAGATGTGAGACATAACAATTACCAGAGACAACAGTGCCAATATAGTAGCTGAGAATAATCTTCAGTGAATATTGTCACTGGATGCATAAAAGAACATCAAGAGGGGAACAAGATAAACACTGTAAGTAGCATTTGTAACAATTTAAAGAATTTTTTATCCTGCTCAAGGTCTGAACTTCATGGAGGATATGAATAGAATGAGGAGAATTCGTAGATATCCAAAAATAACCCAAGTAGCAAAAGGCAATCCTTGAAAAGGGGAAGCATATGGAATTCAGTATACTTGTTTATGGAAGAGAAAGTTACTTCAACATACATAAATGAATATGCATGTCTGAATAACCATATTTTTTTATAAGTGGAGTGTCTGTATCTTGCAGATACTGGCTTAAGGAGATCCAGGGCCTGAGGACTGAAGTTAGACTTGAAATAAGATGCATTGGTGAAGGTAATTAACCTTTAGAACAACATGCCAAAAGAAGCCATGGTCTTGCTTTTGTTTGGAGTGTTTAAAAACAGATTCGATTGTTCCCCAAAAAACGTATTTTAATCCAGTTTCTGGAAAAAAAAAAAAGTATATATATATATAAATCTGCAGCCTATACAGACAGATCACAAGTCCAGATGGTTCCTTTGAAAGAGAGTTCTGGTCCCTTCTGTTCTCTGTGTCCTTGAGCAAGAAAAATGATTCTTTTATTGCTATCTTTTTCAGAGCAGCTCTTAGAGTCAGCATTTCTGGGATTAGTGAGCTAGAGTACACTCCCTCAGCAGAGTTGTGTTTTCAGTCTCATGTAGTGTGTAAACAGCAGGAAATAAAGTTGTCTAGTTGCTCCCGGAAGACTGTGTTTTGCCTGCAGAACCTACATATTGGGGATGACACAAGAAACATAAAGATAATTTGATTCTTAAGTCAAGGCCTATGTTGGGAGGAAAAAAACTTCCTCTAAGGGAAAAAAAAAAATCAATAACCACAACAACAAAACCTAAAACTTTTAGATTGACACATATTTTATGTGGAGTACATCATCCCTACCCTGTGGAAATCTAGTGAAGTCATTTTTCCAATTAGAAACATATATTTTACTGATTGTATCTTCATGTGTTTCATCTTCTGGATGTTTTTTTCTCAAAGTTTATAGAAACCACAACAAATGTAGTTAGAGGTTATAAATCTCAAATATTCAAATACTACAATACTTTATTGACTATTCTTTCAATTATTAATAATTACTAATTAAGATATTTTATTTTCTACTAAATTTCCCATTTAAATTAATTTTCTATATTGAATTGCCATGAGCTAAACCAAACTCCTGCAGTGCTTCTTCCAAGATTCTGTGTTTTCTATCAGACTTAGTTCATCAGCACTAGCAGCATGGTAATTAACTCAGCTGTGAATGAACTCCTGCTATTTTACCGGGATTACTACTAGTAAAATAAAATAAGGACAAAAAGAAAAAATAACTTATATTAATGATAGTCTCTCTGTGGATAATACCCATACTATAAATTTCTGACAATACCTCAGTTGGAAGGGGATAATATAAAATAATAACACCTTGCTTCCTAAACATTGGAAAGAAACCCATGGGTCTGTGAATACTTCCTCTTCTGTACTCATCAAGTGAAAATTCCTCTCTGAAGAAGCTCAAAGAACATCTCTTAATGGAAGAGTATACCAGAAATTATGATGCAATTATTACTTCTGTTACTTAATCTTTATTTGTGCATGCTGCAGCAAATGCAAAGCCTAAAACACAAAACAATATTAAAATCTTGTTATTTTGGGCTAAGGACATGTGTGGTGAAGAAACTGGCAACCTCAAGGAAAAAATAAATAAGTTAATATCCAAGGAAGCTTTTGGAAGATTTTAGAAAGGGTGTTCCCCCTGCACTATATATCGACATCATCACATGTAGTGTATCTTAAACAATTATGTATTTTTTTCTGAATTATATTACCCACATTTACATTTTTCATATATTATATTCAAAACCCCCTAAGCTTTTCTTTGTTGTTGGTGGTGGTGAGGACAGTTTGTTTGTCTGTTTGTTTCCAGTGAAGTTGAATTTCTTTCGTTACTTTTCTTTTGTATATGTTTATAAACATACCATTTGCGAGATTCTATGATGTATTGGAACTTCCAACTTGAAAACTTGGGA
Organism: Anas acuta; assembly: GCF_963932015.1. Lineage (NCBI taxonomy): Eukaryota > Metazoa > Chordata > Aves > Anseriformes > Anatidae > Anas > Anas acuta. The sequence continues at coordinate 12,916,317 of NC_088979.1, forward strand.
ATTCACATTTTTTTATAAAATTTAAAGTTAAAATATCTGTGATTCAACAATACAGACAAGGGTTTCATGAGGAATTGATAGCAGATTAAAAATGTTATAGCAAAATAAACTACATTTACATCTTAATGTTACTACAACTAATGCTCTTGAAAGGTCTTATAATTTGCAGGAGAAATTCCAGCATCACTAAGTTAATAACCACTCAGCCTTCTTCCTTTGAGTCCCTTAGGGTAGAATTCAATCTATCAACCTAATTCACTTATCATATACCTTACTTTTAAGCTGATACAGAAATGTCCTTGGCACTGCTGCTTATTTATCTTAAAGGTAGATGAGCAGTTGTTCCTTTCCTTTCCTTTCCTTTCCTTTCCTTTCCTTTCCTTTCCTTTCCTTTCCTTTCCTTTCCTTTCCTTTCCTTTCCTTTCCTTTCCTTTCCTTTCCTTTCCTTTCCTTTCCTTTCCTTTCCTTTCCTTTCCTTTCCTTTCCTTCCCTTCCCTTCCCTTCCCTTCCCTTCCCTTCCCTTCCCTTCCCTTCCCTTCCCTTCCCTTCCCTTCCCTTCCCTTCCCTTCCCTTCCCTTCCCTTCCCTTCCCTTCCCTTCCCTTCCCTTCCCTTCCCTTCCCTTCCCTTCCCTTCCCTTCCCTTCCCTTCCCTTCCCTTCCCTTCCCTTCCCTTCCCTTCCCTTCCCTTCCCTTCCCTTCCCTTCCCTTCCCTTCCCTTCCCTTCCCTTCCCTTCCCTTCCCTTCCCTTCCCTTCCCTTCCCTTCCCTTCCCTTCCCTTCCCTTCCCTTCCCTTCCCTTCCCTTCCCTTCCCTTCCCTTCCCTTCCCTTCCCTTCCCTCAGTCATGAGGAGTAAAAAGGCAGTTCAGCCTTCTTGTTTTCCATTCACAAGTCTATCAGGCAGCAAGAAATAAGAAAAACAAGCTAAATGTGAAAAGTAGCAACTAATTCTGAAAACCTGCTAATTGCCTCACAAATCTCAGTCTCACTGTATTTTTCAGTGAAGACCTGAAAACACATACCAGTTTTCAGTAAATTAATTGTAGTATATTAATTGGCATACTAGGACTAATAAAATTAGTTGTACTTTGGCATTGTCTTTACCAGTAGAAGACATAGAAATTCATTACAATACCCCCTAAAAGGCAAAAAACAGTCACTGAGGCTCAGCACAGGGGGAGGAGATTGACCTTTCCAAAGTCCTTTATCTGAATGGCAGATTTGGGATTTGGATCTTTAGAATCCCAGTTCACTGCTAAGAACATAAGTAATTATATCTGAATTACACTTGTCAAAGTAAATGGAATTGTCAGGCTCAGCTGCTTGTGGGCTAGGTTGCAAAGACTGATGGCCAAAAGTATTCCCTGATCATAAATAAAGCACTGATAAAACATTGTTTCTGTCTATGTCAAATACTTCTAACAGCCCAGCTGTATTTAGAGTGCATATCAATGCACTTTGTTTGACCAAACCAATAAAAAACTGTGCATATTCTTGAGCTTTATCTGCTGATACATATATATTTATATATTTCTTTTTTCTTTTCTGATAATTATTTGCCTAAAACCTAGAGAGTTCATGCAATAGTCTTAAGCCGTTTTTGAGAGACTGTAACAACATGCTCACCACAATTTGTATTATCAATTCATACTAAGTGGAGCAAAGTGACAAAATGTACTCATTTCATTTCAAGGAATATACTTCAACTGAAAAAATTGAAGATCTGAATTATCACAACCTGACTCAATTATGATTATATGTCGACATAGTATGGGTATGTATAAAGACTGGTTTATTGTTTAAAAGTAATATATTGGATCCATTGTACAATGTGAAGCTTTGATCTTTTTCAGCCAATAGCAATAGTATTCCTTTAATAACTATGATAGTGATAGCTATCCCTGCTATTATAGAACATCAGGCACTCTCCTGAAGGAAACAGGAGACCTGGCTACCAAGGACAGGCTGAGAGGTACTGAATACTTTCTTTGCCTCAGTCTTCACTGGAAGACCAGCCTTCAGGAATCCCTGCTCCCAGAGACTAGCATGAAAGGGTAGATCAGAAAAGATGTATCCTTGGTGGAAGAGGATAAGGTCAGGGAATACTTGAGCAAACTGGACATTTGCAAGTCCACAGTGCCTTATAGGATGCACCTATGAACTCTGAGAGAACTGGGAGATGTAATTGCACTCTCTACAGTCTTTGGTCAAACATAACTAGGAGAAATGCTCTTAGAAATGGAGGAAAGCAATTGTCACTCCCATCTTCAGGAAGTGCAAGAAAGAGGACCCAGGGAACTACAGGCTGATCACACTCACCTTGATCCCCAGGGAGGTGAGGGAACAGCTCCTTCTGGAAACATTTCCAGGCACATGAAAGAGAAAAGAAAACCACTAGGATTCATCAAGGGGAGGTCATGCCTGACCAACTTGATAAGCTTCTATAATGAAATCACCAGCCTGATGAATGAAGGGGGAGCAGTGGATGTTGTCCACCTGGATTTCAGTATGGACTTTGACACTGTCTCCCATAAGATTTTCATAGAATCACAGAATCATCTAGGTGGGAAGAGACCTCCAAGATCACCCAGTTCAACCTCTGACCTAACACTAACAAGTCCTCCACTAAACCATATCACTAAACTCTAAATCTAAACACCTTTTAAAAATGTCCATGGATGGTGACTCCACCACTTCCCTAGGCAGCCTGCTTCAATGCCTAAAAAACCTTTCGGTAAAGTTCTTCCAAATATCCAAACTAAAACACCCTTCCTTCCTTCCTTCCTCCCTTCCTTCCTTCCTTCCTTCCTTCCTTCCTTCCTTCCTTCCTTCCTTCCTTCCTTCCTTCCTTCCTTCCTTCCTTCCTTCCTTCCTTCCTTCCTTCCTTCCTTCCTTCCTTCCTTCCTTCCTTCCTCCCTCCCTCCCTCCCTCCCTCCCTCCCTCCCTCCCTCCCTCCCTCCCTTCCTTCCTTCCTTTCTTCCTTCCTTCCTTCCTTCCTTCCTTCCTTCCTTCCTTCCTTCCTTCCTTCCTTCCTTCCTTCCTCCCTCCCTCCCTCCCTCCCTCCCTCCCTCCCTCCCTCCCTCCCTTCCTTCCTTCCTTCCTTCCTTCCTTCCTTCCTTCCTTCCTTCCTTCCTTCCTTCCTTCCTTCCTTCCTTCCTTCCTTCCTTCCTTCCTTCCTTCCTTTTATTATTATTGTTATAATTATAAAAACTTTCATACAAAGAATATTGTTCTTTCTTAAATTTGGTGTACTAGAATCTTTCCACGTGAATCTTATCAGAGAGGCTGGGGCCTGGATCTATCCTTTTTAGAAGTTTTTCTTTGCAGTGATCTCAGTGGAAGTGAGTTGCCTATGATCCTTGACACTCCTAACTTGAAACTGTGAGAGATTATGCACATATTTTTAATCAAACTTTGTTTCATTATAAACAGAAATACTGAACATATAATCAAGTTATTTCACTGCTTTCAGATTAAGTGGGCTAGTGAGCATACAAGAAAAAGCAGTATCTTTTCTGATGATTTCTCAAAAACATTAGAATATTAGAAAGTTTATGTCAGCTGACATTAATTTTGCTTTAAGCAAAATGTAGTTACATGTATTACTGACGTCTAAGCTTGGCTTACAGGAAAGAAATGAGTGGAAACTGATAGCTAAAGGGCAAATTTTGCTTGCTGCAATAAGTATGCTTGTGGTGAATCACATTCATATCATAAGCAGCCATAATATTTTCATGAAGGATAAGTTTGGGGAAAGAGACTGGCATAGAGAAAACAGTAGTATTATAAGCAGTCTGTTCATGTGGGGACAGGGAGGAGTTGCAGATAAATGTGGGGGGAAGTGTTGATCTGCTGGAGGGTAGGAAGGCCCTCCAGACGGACCTGGACAGGTTGGATTGGGCAGAGGCCTACAGGTTGAGGTTCAACATGGCAAAGTACCGGGTTCTGCACTTTGGTCACAAAAACTCCATGCAGCGCTTCAGGCTTGGGACACAGTGGCTTGAAAGCTGTGCAGAGGAAAAGGACCTGAGGGTGTTGGTCGATATTCACCTGAACATGAGCCAGCAGTGTGTCCAGGTGGTCAAGAAGGCCAACAGCATCCTGGCTTGTATCAGGAAGAGTGCAGCCAATGGGACCAGATGATTGTCCCCCTGTACTCCGCCCCGGTGAGGCTGTACCTTGAGTACTGTGTTCAGTTCTGGGCCCCTCACTACAAGACATCGAGGCCCTGCAGCAAGTCCAGTGAAGGCTGGAGCATGTCCAGATAAGGGCTATGAAGATGGTGAAGGGCCTGGAACACAAGTCCAATATGAGGAGTGTCTCAGGGAACTGGGGTTGTTTAGTCTCGAGGAGTCTCAGGGGAGACCTGATTGCTCTCTACAACTACCTGAAAGGAAGGTGTGGGGAACTGGGGGTTGGCCTCATCTCACAGGTAACTAGTGATAGGACTAGAGGGAAAGGCCTCAAGTTGCGCCAGGGGAAATTTAGGCTATGGCTAGTTATTCCTATGGCTATTTATGTCCCTAAACTTTGAGGAGGGACTTCATCAAAAATAAATATGTATATGTATGTGTTTGTGTGTGTGTGTATGTGTGTGTGTGTATATTTACAGGTCTACATTAACTTCTTGTTTTAGTTACTTAAAGAAAATTCTTAAGCAACATATGCATAATTTATGCATATGCATAATTCTCCTGTACACAAATATTGTGAATCTGACCCTCTTAAATTAAATTTGCCTAAATATTGATGTTCCAGGATAGTTTAGCCTCATGATCTATATTTGCAACTAAAATATAAGTAATCTATGATACCAACTGCTTTACAATTTTGACAAACAGAACAGGCTGAGGATATTTCATATATCTTACAGCACTATTTATATTTCCTGTTAGTATTTCTTTCAAAATTCATAGAAAGTTTTTACATATTTTTCAGTCTATATGATTGATGTGTAGCTTGCAGGCTGCGAGATGTGACTCTTCCCTTCTGCTCCGCTCTTGTTAGATCCCAACCTGAAGTACTGCATTGAGGCTCTGGGACCTCCAACATAAGAACATGGACCTGTTAGAGCAGATCCAGAGGAGGGCCACAAGAATGGACTGGAGCACCTATCCTATGATTGGGTTACTTAGCTTAGAGAAGATAAGGCCCTGTCCCTGGAAGTGTTGAAGGTCAGGTTGGAAGGGGCTTTGAGCAACATGGTCTAGTGGACGGTGTCCCTGCCCATGGCAGGGAACTTGGAATTTGATTATCTTTAAAGTCCCTTCTAATCCAAACCATTCCATGAGTCAATGAATGGTGCTTGTATGTCTGTGTTCACTTGCAACACAGGTTCTGTACAAATTTGTGACAGAAACAGTAAAAAGTATGTTATGATTTAACCCAGAAAGCACCACACAGCTGTTCACTCACTTCCTCACCTTTGGGATGGGGGAGAGAATCAGAAAAAGGTAAAACTCATGGGCTGAGATAAAGACAGTTTAGTGGGACAGAAAAGAAAAAGATAATAATAATAATAAAAATATACAAAGCAAGTGATACAATTACTCACCAACCCAGCCAGTTCCCAAGAAGCAGCAGTCTCTCCAGCCAGCTCCTCCAGAGTTTTATTGTTCCACATGATGTTATAAATTATGGAATATCCCTTTGACTTGTTTGGGTCAGCTGTCCTGTTTCTGTCCCTCCCAACTTCTTGTGCAAACTAGCTTCCTTGCTAACAGGGCAGCATGAGAAGCTGAAAAGTCTGTGACTTAAATTAAACACTCCTCAACAACATCTAAAACATTGGTGTATTATCAACATTATTTTCCTCCTAAACCTAAACACAGAACTATGAACAAAATTAACCCTATCTCAGCTGCTGAAGCCAGGACAAAAAAAAAAAAAAAGACATTTTTATAACTTAACCTGTAATAATTTCACTCTGAGTCTGTGTGTATTCAATGACCGAACTTTGTGTATTCGTGAATATCATGAAGTGTAAGTTCTTTCTTATATGTTTTTGTGTTTGTTTAATATCTAGAGATTTTAGGAAATTCTTTGTTACGCAGAAATTTTTGTGCCTCTACAGACAATCTGAATAAAGTTATTCACTAAAAAAGGATACTTTATGAAATAGAAAATGTAACTGGGAATCCACCACGAGTAATATGTTGTGGCGTACTGAAGATAATGTCTTCTTGTTTGTCTGTTTATCTAATTTTATCACTAACTCAAAACACAACATTAAAAAGGCATTGATGAAGTTTGTAGATGACACCAAAATTGAAAGAATAACAAATAGCAAATAACAGAAAAGACAGTTCTGAATCCAGTTCATAAGGTGGTAGTTAGCCTGTAAACAAATAGTGTATGTTTTGTTAAAGGCTAATATAGACATGCACAATCATATACATAGCTCAAAGCTATGGGATTTTGAGGAACAGATACTTAGGGAATAAAGGAAGTATAGAGAGGTCTCAGAAGTATCATGATTCTTAATTAATGAATTGGACATATTGTTCAAGGTGGATATGCAAGAGGTAAAAAAAAAAAAAGTATCTTTAGACATTTTATTTTTTCTCTATTGGGTCATACTGTGACATTTCTGAAATCTGTATCCAATTGTGGTATCTATCTTTGAACAAGTTTACTGAAAATTTGAGAAGTCTCAGAATAGACCCGAATACACAAAGGACTGTAAAATATTAATTCCAATGAAAGACTCAAGACAGTTCGGTCTATTATATTATCAAAGAAATATTTAGTGTTGGGGTTAAAGCTATAAGGTAATGGCTTTAAACTAAAGGAGTGTAGATTTAAGTTAAATATAAGGAAGAAATTCTTTACTGTGAGGGTGGTGAGGCACTGGAACAAGTTGCCCAGAGGAACTGTGGATGCCCCATCCCTGAAAATGTTTGAGGCCAAACTGGATGGGGCTTTAAGCAACCTGGTCTAACCTGGTCTGGCGGGAGGTGTTGGAACTAAATAATCCTTACGGATCCCTTCTGATGCAAACCATTCTAAGACCTACACTTACTAATAGAGGGGGGGGGAAATTTGATAACAAAATGCCCTTCAATTTAGAATATAAATATGCACAAATATAATACAGAAATACTAACAAGAGATTTCAGGTAACTTAGTAGTGAAAAAAAGATGCCCATTTCTTCAAAAGGTAAGATAATTAACTACGTCAACACTTCAGGAAGAATTGTGAGAATTCTCCATGGTGGTTTCATTTTTATTTATTTATTTATTTTTTTCAAATCAGGATAGGATTTCTTTAAGTTAAATTAACTATAGATTTTGAACTTCTCACATGAATTAATACAGAGATCTGACAGCACACATTGGAGAACAGAGTAGCCTCAAAATCTATTCTTTATTGCAACTGTAAGGATACCCTTTGACTACTGATGTCATTTCATTTTCTCATTCCAGAAACAAGTTTAGTGTCTCATGGTATAGATGTCATCTAATCACCTGTACATTAGCATATTCTATTCCCAAAGGGTGGGGATCCTTCACAGCACAACTAGAATATTATAAATTGGTTTAAGTCTTATACTCTACACAGTTTCCCAATTTTTTGGCCTTATAAGTAAACTGCAGTGCTAAGCAAATGTTTGTCATTTGCATCACATTATGTCATTGGATAAATATAAATAATTAAAACAAACAAAGAAACAAACAGTAAGCAATATTGCTTCCCAGAATATTTCTGTCTTAATTCAGATTAATTTATCAGGTAGTGTGGGAGTTACATAAAATCTCTGAACTGAGGAGCATAAAATCTATTGTTCTGCCTACTGGGAACTATTCTGTCTCCAAAAATTAAGTTGTAATGACATGTTCAGATGAATGTCTGTTAACATTCTCTGATTCTGCAAAAAACATATTTTTATGTATGAATGTTTTCTGTGCATTATATCTTTTACTTGTTTTGTAGTTTATATAGTATATTCACTCATAATATTTTAGTATTTTTCTTTCGGTACTCATTCTAATAGAACTAGAGCATTTTTATTTTGGCGCATTAAATTTCCTAAATACAAGCAAATGAATTAGATTGCAATTATCTTCAAAGCTACAAGTAAAGATATTTTTGGAGGAAGATGTAATATATATTATTAAAATATGTAGGCAAACTTTGAAGAAACTGATTTTTTTTTTCACCTAATTTGTTTCAAAAAGATCCATTCAACAAGAAGTCATATTTTAATCTATCTGAGTGTCTGTGATTTGGTATTTATACAAAGCGTTCACATTGTTTTTATGCAAATTCGTGCACCCGTCTGACAATTTCCTTTATATATATATATATGAGACAGGGAAAATTAATACTGCAAGACACCTCAAAAATATTCATACGTGTATGGTAATTTTAAATTTTTGTTTCACATATATATTTTTTTTCCTTTTCTGTTACATTTCCAAGGCATGTCCTTTGTTCTGGTTCAATATCTAAAGTTAAAATAAATAAATAAACAAATAGGATTATGGATACTTGGATTCCAAAAGTTCTATTGCAGGTGTTATTATAACATTACCCTTCCCCCACTTTCTAACTTTCTCTAATTTCTGTTTCCTTAAATAAAAACACATTTAGTCTTACTGAGTATCTGCATTCTTTCAGCAGCCATCTGTTAATCCATCAGAAAACACATACACACAAATAAAATAAAATAACATAAAAATAATAAAAATCATAATTCTCATACTTTGAGGTTTCATATATATTGAGGTTTTCTGAGAGCTGCCAATCTTAAAAGTAGTTTTGTAGAGTGATGAGTTTTATCAATGCAAGCTATTTTTCTTAAAAATATTTAATGTTTTCCAAACATAACAGAGCAAAAAGTAGCTATTTGTGACAATTTCTAATTATATTAGGTTATTAATATCAAGGTCCTTTAGGCTGGGCATATTAAAATACTTTCATTATATTATTGCTGAACATCTTTTTGTTCTCAACAGAAAACCTCACCACTAGATATGTAAAATAATTTGAATATTTGTGTTGATTTTCACACACACACACACACATATTTTAAGACAGTTGTAAAACAGAAAGTAAAAAGCAACAATTGCTGATACACCCAGAAAATCAATACTGAGGTTGTCTTTAAACTTTGTATATTTTGAATGGGTATGGTTAAGAGCATACAGTTTTGACCTCTTTTTATATTATTTTAAATGGGAGAAAACAAACAAACAAACAAACAAAACAAACAATGCAACTCAAGGCTTGGAAACATGAATAAATTATCATTAAGTAGGAGTACAGGTTGATAAATCTGCATTAAATAATGCTTGTGATCTTAGCTCATATTAAATACTGTATAATTGAATTTAGATTATTACTTTTCCACCACAGTCTATGTTAACTTGAATTACATTGTATTTGCTTTGGGCTGAGTTGTACCTACATAAGTTATCACAGATCAGCAGATATGTATCAGCTTTCTATTCCCCATCAACCAGTTTCTATTTAAGTCCCTTAACTGTGTTATTAGCTCTAATGATTGAACAGCTTTTAAATGGAATTATAATTGTCATTGAAGACCAGTATCTTCAACATGTTCATGCTTTTATGGTAATTCAACAGTTGAGTAACAGATGTTTTTACCCCCCCGCTATGTACTGACTTATGTTTCAAAATTCCAACATGGTAATTTACTAAATATTTTCTGTGTGGTCCTCCACTACATCAAGTGCATGTTATGCTACTTTGGGGGATATCTTTTTTTTATCATTTAGTTATTATTATTATTAGATATCATTTTATCATTTATCATAGGGGATATCATTTAGTGTCAGAGTATTCTAGATGGGAGATGATTAGTGATGGAGCTTCACAGGGCTTGAAATGTACTGAAGCCTGAACTGGGCTCTAAACCTTTGAAATTTTGTTTCATGTTAGAGTAGTGCATCTGCTCCTGCTCAGGGGCATGGATTGAATGAAGGATTTACAAAACCCCAGAGAAGTTCACCTACTTTATCAAGCAATCTTGTCAGTTTTCTTCAGAGTCCAACTTCTAGTTATACAATTTCTATGTTTCATTCCTCTGGTTCACCAGTGGGTAAACTAATTTCCTACCTAATGGAAAGATTTGTGACAGCGTAAATGTGACATGAGGCTAATGAATTGAACTAGGTTAATTTCAAAACTCATTCCAACAAGAAAGACTTTGTGACCTACAAATTGTTTTCACAGCTACACGTCATTTTTAAAAGCATATTTGGTTTAGCTCAGAAAAAGACTTTGCAGTGCCATATTCGTGCCTGAAGTAACGTTTTATTTTTTTATTATTATATTTTATTTTATTATTTTGTTTTCAGTTTTCATCTTCCTCCATCCCCATTCCCACTGATATCTGGACTGCCTTTCACTGGCTTCCATTCACACTTTGCAAACATTGTCTTCTGCTATGCTCCAGATGGCAGGAATTCAGCAGCTCACAGTGTTCACATTTGGAATCCATCCTGAGAAGATGAGGTACTGAAGGCAATGAAATTAGACTGTTTTCCCTATGTGCTTCTACAGTTGATCCCATGTTTCTCAAACTAATTCAGTTACTGATTTCTGAAAGTGTCATTCCTAGTGTTATGACTACAGAGATGTAAACCATGTGAGCAAGTTTCACAACTCCAAGAGATATCATGAGGAAAATGTTTGCATGGAGATAAATAGAAGAACTGTATGTTTGCTCGTATCAAGGTGACAGTTACTTTTCTGAGTTTAAGGTTGATGCAATAAAAGCTGGCTATGAAATCATAATTACATTAAGAAAAATACAGAACAGTATTAAATATTTCTTGCCAGCTGCTCAGCTAAAGTCATGTTAGCGTGTACTTTTCTTGTAAAATCACTTTCTGTTGAGAACTGACTAAAATAAATTAAAGTTGCTCTTCATAACAGAAATCAGAGCAAGCATAGGATTATGGAAAGGAGTCTTAGCTGGTAGTAGGCTGACCCCAACCTATAGCCATGCACCCACATAGCCACTCACTCTCTCACCTCTCCTGAGCAACATAAAGAAAAGAAGACTCATGGATAGAGATAAAAACAGTTTAATAGGTGAAACACTGTTGTGCAAGCAAAGCAAAATAAGGATTCCTCCCATGAGCAGGCAAATGTCCAGCCATTTCTTGGACAGCAGGACTTCAGCACATATAACATTTGCTTAGAAAGCAATTTTTTGCCCATCCCCAGACTCCTCACCAAGGGGAAGGGGGATGCCGGGCAGAATGAGAAAGAGAAAAAGCCTTGTTGCTGTGCAAGCACTGTCCAGCAATAGCCAGAATACTAGGGAAGAGTTGTTTTTAGCCACAAACATTGTTTTAACCATAAATCCAATGCACAGCACCATCCGGGGTGCTGTGAAGAAAGTTAATTTAATTCCAGCCAGACTCAGTATGCAGAGACATAGACATCAGTTCAGTGCTAGTTTCAAAGAAACAACAACAACAGAAAGAATTCATCTCGGCATATATTCCCCTAACAATATTAGCAAACTAATCCATTTATTATTGTTATTGTTATTGTTATTGTTATTGTTATTATTATTATTATTATTATTATTATTATTATTATTATTATTATTATAACTGCATATAACTCTTTAAATTCTTTACATATAACACTTTAAAAACTCTGTTCAGTTTCCTTTTGGCTGCAAACTGAAAAAAGCATATACATTTCATAAGATTCTCTCTCAGGTGAAACTCTGGCATAGTTCCCTCTCAGTTTACTATAAATGACTGTATTATCTTTGTGTGTTAGGACTTAAGCATTGCTTGTTAAGCCACTTAGCGTGTCTTGGACAACATTTACAATGTTCAAAAGAAAGACTTCTTCAAACAGATTGTGTGCATTCATATCATAGAATCATAAAATCGTAGAAGATCCCAAGTTAGAAGGGACCCACAAGGATCATCGAGTCCAACATTATGAGCCCCATTATGAGGAAACGGTAGGACACAATCTTCCTACCATCTCTTTCTGAAATGAAACCAGAATAGTGCTACAAACAACATCTTTATGAACTGTAGGGTGTCTGAAGTGTTATTGTTCTTTCTTTTGCCCAAAAAAAACAAATACTAGTAAATGAAAACAATAAAATATATTTAAGACTGTTGCTTCTATTACATTACAAAAACAAAATACAATGCAGATTGTGTCCACTTTGACATGAAAGATACTCAGTCCCTTGCACTATGACTGTGAACACTATATCTATCTTACACACCCAGGGGATTGGATTCAGGTCCAGGTTCAGAAATATAAATTAAAATGTGTTTACATGCTGAATGTCATAATTCCCAGTATAAGCACTGGAGATCTATTTATTTATTTATTTATTTTAATTTTCCTAGTGTGATCTGAGATGACTGAAGGTACCTGAAATGCTCTAATGAGACTATCAGATAGGACCTAGAACATATACGATCTTCATCCTTTTGTGCAGGCAGATGGACCTCGGCACTGAGCATCTAGAATGTCACTAGATGCCCATATTACAAAATTGAATCTAGTTACTATCATCAATGGAGAATAAAGAGATATTTGGTGGCCTGGGGATAAATTTATTTCCTAAACATTCATGACTGGAATGTTATTTCTGACACTCCAGTGTGACTTAAATATCTGGAGCAGGCTGGCAGATGCAACATGTAGAGTCAGAAGATGCAGCAGATAAAATGAGTAATACAAACACTTTAGTGTCTTTCAGATGCCAAGTAGAACACCTAAAAAATCTCAAATTGTGGCAGATTGGTGTGCCTACACAGGAGAAACAAGATCTTGCTATTTGCTCATTATATTAAATAACAAAAGAAAAAGAACGCATGTGAAGATTTATCCTTGACACTATCAGGGGAGACCTGGAGCATATTAAGCATGATTGAACCCAGGACAATGGTCAAGGGCTTGAGGACCCAGGTGCTTTTTTTCACCAGTTATGTTGGTGAAGGGAAAGGACTTGAGGAGGAGTGGGTGGATCCTGAAGGTCAAAAGGTGGTGCATCTGGTGTCAAAAAAAAAAAAAAAAAAAAAAAGGATTTTGTTCTTACAACTAGGGTACCATATTTGAGGATTGAAGTCTGTTACAAAGAGTTTGCCTACAGGGAGGTGAACTTTGTTAAGAAAGCTTTAAACTAGGAACAATTGGGGAGGGAGAATGTGATCCACAATCAAGTGAGGAAATAGTGACCTGGGATGAAAAGCAAAAAGATACTGGTAATGTGGAAAAGAGAAAACTTGTAATCAAGAGAACAAATATGGAAATGCCAAACTGACAGCATGATAGCAGTGGCTTTCACATTTTTCTGGGAAATCTGTATGACTGGGTACCTCTCTGAAGTGTCTGTAATTAGCAAATGCACAGAGCATAGAGAGTCAGGGGAAATCATTGAATACATGGAGCTCAGCCTAGTGATGGATGAGGAGCCAAGACAGAGATCTTACTGGTTACAATTAGTATTACATGGCAGCATGATCATATGCCACAGCTCATGTAATCATGAAGATTAGATTAGATGAGGTCTTCTTCAGACAACTGGAAGAAATCTTGTGTTCACAGGGATTGGAAAAGACATTCTCCAGAGGACCTCTCCAACATCTACATTTCTATGATTATGTGATTCTACAAAGGCAAGAATTTATTATTAATCTAGGAGTTCTTTACAGTTTAAACAAAATGCACCTAGTTATCATTAGTCTAATTACAGTCCTAGTCAAAATTAACTATTACAGAAAAACCTTAAAAAGCAGTTAAAACTGTTCTACATAATATATCTCAGTATGTATCCTTTTTCTCTGGTGTTATGTTCCTCCTATTATTTAGATCCTAAGATCAATGGAGAGTTTTCCTCAAGAAGAATGGGGACTGGGGTTATGAAGAGTCACCAGCATCCTTAGTCCTATGTTGAGTTGCCTATAATATAGGGTTAATAGTAGTGTGTTTTTCATTCTCCGTTTTGTTCAGCCTATTTCTGTTATTCCATATAAATAAATAAATAAATAAAAGTGTGTCAGTATCTCAGTATCTCAGCAAGTCCTAGGATTCCTGTGATGCTACACCTATATGGATTCTAAGAAGAGTAGTGCCTATCCTACTTGAAGGAAGGAAGGAAGGAAGGAAGGAAGGAAGGAAGGAAGGAAGGAAGGAAGGAAGGAAGGAAGGAAGGAAGGAAGGAAGGAAGGAAGGAAGGAAGGAAGGAAGGAAGGAAATAAAACACATTTAATCTTATATTAGTACAAAAGCATTTTTTGTGATGAATGCTTTTAGGTATTTTACATATTGCCAAAAAAAGTTGAAATGTCCTGTCCACACACAAAACTGAAAATAATAATAATAATAATAATAATAATAATAATAAAAAGTCATTATTTCTACTACTCTGTAGTTCAGATACAAATCTTTAACATTTATTACAGAAAAAAGTGTTGCCTGACTTTGTCTCCCCCATATCTGCACCAGGCCTTGAATTCATGAAGCAGCCTGCACTTTGTAAGGAACTACAGCTCATCTATATTTCTGTGTTAAACCAGATCACTTCCATTCACTTTGCACAAATCTGAAGAAAATTTTTCTCATTTCTGTGCTACAGTTGAGAGGTCACTTAGTTTACTTGGCTGGAGATTGTAATCAAACTAATTTATCTATGATGGACAAAAAAGACCTTGTTTATTCAACAAGAATTAGTTTATCTGAACTTCAGAATGATATTTTGAAATCAGAATCTGTAAAACTTTGTTCTGAAAACTTTGAAGTGCTCTATTTTGACCTTTCAAAATTACACACATTTTGTTGTTCTTGTTTCTTTCCAGATGAAACTATTCACCTAAGTGAAAAAAAAAAAAAAAAAAAAAAAAAAAAAAAGAGTAAAAAGAAAATAAGGAACTGCACTGGAATGAGGAAGTATTCTTATCAGACTAAAGAACTTGTCCAAGAGAGAATTATGATTATTGAATACCTTTTTTTCCAGTCTTTTTGTCATTATTATTCTATATGTATTTAAGAAGAAATTACCAGGATCTTGACACAAATTCTGAGATCTGTGTTTAATTCATTACTTACATGGGTGTAATTTGATCCAAGGGGAAAATACATACATACATACATACATATATATATATATATTTGTTTTCAGCTCAGCCCTTCTTAAAAATTTGAAGGAGAAATTCATTTTCCTGAATGATTAGTTTATTGGGTTTTAGTATTGTTAGAAATTTGCATTTATTCTGTTACAGTAAAGTTGTGTGCTTGTTGGAATTGTCTTAGTAAATAAATTATTATTGTTGTCTCAGATAGAAATACTTTTCAGGAAATAAATATCCTACTAAGGAGATGAGAACTCCGACCATTATGAGTTACCAGAAAATGTAAAAAAGAAAATATTTAAAGTAGGGCTAGATGGCATTGTATTGGTTCCCACAAAGTTTAGTTTTTTATTATTATCTATTATCATTATTATTGTTATTATTGCTGTTGTTGTTATTGCTGTTGCTATTGTTATCAATAATTATTATTATTATTTCTGCGCAGTGTTAAGAGAAATAAAGCCATTTTATTTCTACTGGGATGAAAGGCAGTGATCATGAGAGAAAACAGTCAGGTCTGGACATTATCATTTGAGTAATTGATGGTACTATCGTAAAAAAATGTATAAAAACTATGATACATGTTCAGGGTACCTCTGAAGGCAAGTGATTCTCTCTTCCTCAGATTAAACCTGCCCTTGGTAAATGTTATCCCATGGTGAAATTTTCAGTAAAAAGAAGAGTAGAAGATAAACTAATCACTAAACAACTCCCTCCTTGGATCCCAAACTTATGTCACATGTTTTGTTACTTATGCTTGTCTGGATAGAGGAAGAAATTATATTTCCCCCTGAAAGCAGGCGCAACCCCTTGATTGAAGGCGTTTGCTTATTATGATCCAGCTATGTGGGCAGAAGACAGATCCTGGGGCTATAGGACCCCAAAATATATACTTAATAGAATAATTAGGTTACTAGCTGTAATAGAAATAGTTATAAATAAAACCGGAGATGCACTTGGATTAATTGCAAAGCAAAATACCAAGATGAGAACTGCTTTGTATCAAAATCGCTTAGCTTTGGATTATTTACTAGCACAAGAAGGAGAAGTCTGTGGAAAATTTAACTTTAGTAATTGTTGCTTAAAGGCTGATGATAAGGGTGTTTCTTCCTAGTATCTGGTAGAATGCTATGTTCTGGTTTAGGATGAGAAGAATGCTAATAATATGCTGATGTTTTAATTGTTGCAGAGCAGTGCTTACACCAAGCCAAGGATGTTTCAGCTTCTCACTCTGTCCTGCCAGCAAGCAGGCTGGGGGTGCAAGAGCTGGGAGGAAGGCCGGACTGCTCGGGGTTAGGCTGGGCATCGGACAGCAGGTGGTGAGCAATTGCATTGTGCATCACTTGTTTTGTACACATTATTACTAGTAGTACTATTATCATCATTATTGTCATTATTATTATTGTTATTATTTTTTTTTTTGTCTTTATCTCAACTCACAGGCTTCACTTGCCCATTTCTCTCTCCCATCCCAGAGAAGGAGGGGGGGAGGTGAGCGAGCGGCCGTGTGTTGTTTAGCTGCCCGCTGGGTTAAACCACAACAGAAAGAAAAGCTGTAAATGAACTTGTAAAGGAAATGAAGAAAATTACACATATCCCAGTTCAAATTCAGAATGGAATCGATCTAAGAGGATTATGGAAGGGGGCTTTATGGGTGGTGATTGGTTTGCTAAAATAAGGATGGTTGTATTGGGGATATGTGGAGGATTGTTAATAATTCCATATTTAATATTACCAGACTAATACACTCAGTTATACAAGGAATGCAAATATCTGTAGTACCTGTTGACCCAGAACCAGGGAAAGAGAAAACCCATTCTCTGATGATAATAAAAACAAATAAAGATCCAGAATTGGTATCAATTGGCATCAATTCGGCAAGTATTAACTTGATTAGAAAGGAAAATACGAATCAATGCCATGAAAAAGGAGATGGGGGATTGTGAGATATGTTCATCTGATTCGTGTCAGTATAGAACAATGCTAGGGCCGCATGGTATGATCAATGTGACCTTCTGTCTTACATACCCTTGTATAACCACAAGTCTAAGAAAAACAGAGTGGTTAGTATATAATTCTTGTATCTTGCAAAGGAATGTTTTAGCAATTTGTGTCAATAGAGAGCTTGAAGGGAAATGTATTTTTAGACTTTTCCTTGAAGTCTCTGATATCTGGGAGGTTTCAGAATAACTGCTAACTATTATGACTATTGCATGGGACACTATGCACGTCTCTGCTATCTGGCCAGGAGATTAAGGAGATGAGGAAAGCTGAAAAACAACTAAAAGAAAAAGCTTGCAGGGGATGTTGCACAAGTCTCTGACATACAGACAAGTTGGACAAAGGAGAAGGACAAGAGGGAGGAAGACTATGAGCCTTCAGCATGAGAGACCCCCAGAGGGACCACCGGAGACTGATGCGCATGCTCCAGTAGGAGAGTTCAGATTCCGGAAACTAATTATAATAACACTGTTTTTTTTTTTTTTTTAAAGTATTAATGAATATGTATCAGCCTAGGAGCATAAAAATCAGCTGCTTGATGTAACTGTTGTGCGTCTTAGTGGAGCAGAGACTCCCGGCGCACCCAGCGCTGTTTGCTTACCTCGATTCCTTTAATAAATTGTAAACTTTGATTATAATCCTATTTTGAAGACAGAACCATTTATTACAATTTCCAATCATTTTATTTTAGAATTTGTCACCTCCCACATACAGCTATTTTTATCCCATTAGTTAAAAGTTTTCAATATGTTCTCCTCCTTATAAAAAAAAATAAAATAAATCAACACTAAAAATTTTAAGTTACTTCAGCTTCCTTCAACATTGACTTCAAGTTTTCCTATAAAATTACCTTACAATCAAGCAACTATCAAGCAATATTTAATTCTAGCTTTAATTCCAGCTTTCAAAAATTCTGAGATCTTTCAAACTACATGAAAGCTTTGGGAAAGCTTCACACTTACAAACATTATTGAAAGCTATCATCAAGCCTTTCTACCACTCACAAAAGGATGTAAAATTGTCAGTCACATTTTTTAGCATACACCAGCTTCCCAGCTAGCTCTTTCACCTGTAATTCTGCTTGTTCCAATGGATTTGCAACGAGCTGAGAATATGAGCGCAAAGCTGTTGTCATGGAAGTTGTTACTCTGCATTGGACTGTGTTGCACAAGCATCCTTCTTGTGTTTATATGCCTGGGTGCAGTTTGATTTCCAGTTACAGTAGTATATTTCACTGAAAAATTATACGAATAAAAAGACTTTCAAAACAATCCTCAGAAAAAGATACACTATAAGCATAAATAACAAGTTATCAATTTCTAGATTTAAAAGCTGAGCAGTACAAGGTAGCATCACATACTGTCTTAGCGTTAGCCTCAGAACTGGACCCAGTTTAGTAATATGCCTTGGAGCTTTTTTGTCTTTTTTTTTCTATTATTTTGGTTTTTATTTTTAACCAGGTGGATTCTGCTTTACTCCTATTCAGGCACAGACTATGCTCACTAAAGCTGTGGTGCTGACCTTTACACCCAGAACAAACCTTCTCATCCTACCAATATTTCAACATTTTGGGGTGTTTTGTTTTTCTCTTTTTGAAGAGATGATATATATCTCTTCAGAGGAAAAAAAAAAAAAAAAAAGGCCTTTGGACTTGTGTTGAAACTCATGGGAATTGTTAAGACATGTCACAGTGCATATTAAGCCTTCTGTTTGATAAAAGTCAATCTAAAGGTCTTGCCTGCGCAGTTCACTTTGCGCATGATGATTTCTTTCATTTTCTACTGCCACGAGGGATGCATTATGCTACCTCAATTAAGATCTTAATCATGGGGCCATTTAAAGAGTTGATGTAATCTTGTAGATTATTTTTTTTTTTGATGTCTCTTATTTAACTGAATTCCTTTAAGAATGAAACATTTCAAATAAATATTTGAGGAAAGAAAAATCTTCCATACATTTTTTTATTGTATCTCGATTCTCAGAAAAGACAGCTGGAATAATGAAGATACAAATATACATGCAAATACATATTTTTTTAAAAAAAAGCAGTCCAACTGTAATCCATTTGTCTTTGCATTCTCCATTCTGATTTCTGAAATTTTCCGTTTTATAAAATGAAAGAAACACTATTTATTTATTTATTTATTTATTTATTTATTTATTTATTTATTTATTTATTTTAAACCTTTTGATAGTCAAGCAGTCAAAGTCAGAAGAAGCATAACAGGAACATGTGGGACAAATAAGCATTGGATAAACAAGCACTAATTTGTATTAAAGTTTAATTATCAAGAGGATCCACAAGACTGTGTCATTTTAGCCACAGGTACTGTGGAAGTCAATCATTTTATAAAGTAATAATAGCTGTGACTAAAGAATAGCAGTCATACCTATACAGGACAATCAGACAATTATTTTGCCTGCTGCAACAAAACTAATGGTAACATGGAAAGTATTTTCACTTATCTTTCAGAAAAATAAAATTCACAGAAACAAAGGAGAATATCAAGCATCAATGAAATAAAAAGATAGAACACTGTGAAAGAGATTTTTTTTAGAAATCTTAATAAGTGTTTTTGTCAAACACTGATAAGTCTGTTGGTGGTGTTAGAAATTTATCCCTGTGATCTTTTCCCTTTAAAAAATACATTATTATCCAAAACATAAGAGAGTTTTTGTTTTGCTTAAATAAATTTATTTCTGTTAACATAAAAAATAGGTGACACTGTGTTTTTAATCACAGATCTTACTACAGTTAGACTAAAACAGAAAATTACATGCAAATGAAAATTTCATTTACTTGGTCACACTGCAGCTATTACCTCAATTTTTAAGGAATTGCAAGAGCACTGCTACATTATTTAGGTTTGTTAACATGTTGACTTTAGTAACACTAAGAGTAAAGTAACATAGTGACTATAGTACCACTGATAACACCAATATTAACCTCTTCTATAATTCTAATTAAATCACTTGTTCTGCACTGCCTTGAGGCAAAACACCTTGAACAGTGCACTCTAACATACATTGTTTCACTATTCCTCCAACCAGCTTTAAAGGTTTTAACACACATACATGCTAGTTCCCTTTCCACCTAAGCATAGTGTGTGGCCATGTAGACACCTGAATTCCTTGTCATGTGTCATCTTCCAGAATCACTAAAAATATGTCCGACACAAAATCACTTATCTTGAGATTGCCTGGATGAAACAGATCTTATGGCTTAGAATGCTGCGTTTGCATACATTTCACTATCAGGTAACCATAAAGTTATATTAAATCACAGGAAGTTTAATGTTTCTTTTCAAGAGACTTCTCCAATCTCTCATTTTGAGCTTATTTGTTATTCAGCCTACTGCTGGTAATTATCATGATTTCCTTTGGTATCCGTTGTAATAGCACTAATTATAATGGAATGGTTTGGTATTCATTATAACAGTACTAATCATAAAGAATTAATTTGACATTCATGAGAATGCAACATGTATTTCCTCAGAATACAATTGTAATGTAACACCTGTAACTATTATTTAATAGAAATATAAAGTAAAACTTCAGCTAAATTTTTGGATGAATAAAATATTTGCGTATAACTACTGCGGAGGTGGAAGACAGTCAATTTTTTCTCTTTTTTTCTTTTTTCTTTTTTTTTTTTTTTTGAGGAAATTAGTTGGGCAATTGGCCATATTAGAAAATCAAAAGCTATTTTTATGTATTTTGGTTTCTGCTTTGAGTTTTTACTACAGACCTCAAACAGATTTTCATTACTGCACGGTGATCACTACTCTACACTGCACATAGAGATATATATTTAATTTATATTTTTAATGTATGTGTTTTGAAGAAGAGTCGACTTTATGTTGTTCACAGAATCTAAGTTCAGTCACTGCAATAAGCTCTCTGGATATTTCTGATTAGGGTGAATTGCATATATACAGAGAGAGGATTCACAGCTTTTATCTTAGCTAACATGCAGCAGTATCAGCTTACATCTTTTGCTTTCATCAGGCTCATAATCTGGCAACTGAAAATGCCAGAATAATATTTCAACAGTTCTGTCTTCCACAGTAGTTAATTGGTGCATATCAGCATAGTTATAGGATATACAATAAAATAGTAATGCAAAGTTTATATGAAGGAATAGATATAATAATATATTAAGATATATTAATATTTGGAATTGCATTTAAAAGTAAGAAAAACATTTTGATTGTAAGATTGATCAGACAGTGGAATGGATTGCCCAGAGATGCTGTCCTTCCCTTGTAAAATCCCAAATCTGACTGGACCTGGACCTAAGTAAACAGCTCTGCTTGATGCAGCTTTGGATGGGTGGGTTTGACTAAAGATTTCCAAGGGTCCCTTTTCAGCTACAATGATTCCTTGCTTTACATATTTCAATATGTAAAGAATAGGCACCTTCTTCTGCATAATTTATTTTAACTTGAAAAATAAAAGTGAGCCATCTTCCAATCTAATTAGTTAAATGAATTACTGGAACATGCCACAAAGAATGTAAGTCATTTTGTTTATGATACTTATCTCAATTTTTCCTCTCATGAAAGTTTTTTTTTTTTTTTTTTTTTTTTTTTCCAAGGCTGGAATCAAGCTGCATGTTCCTTACAGTTTATTTACATAAGGTAATATTTTGAAGAGAATATTTTTGCAAGTTCTGAAGTGCTTGATTGATCCTGGAATACCTCAGAGGTACTCTTAGAGCATTGGAGAGGGTCTAATATATTAGCAAGGTGCTCACATGAACACCCTTTAATCATTTCTTTATTGAAAATCATCACCAAACATTATACCAGTAATCAGTAGCTCTTAAGAGACATCAATGCAATATTTTGTACATGTGTAAACAAGGAAATAAGTCAATAGTGATGAAGTTTATGATGCTGGTAAGACAGAAATATCACATCACAATAAATTATATGCAAAAAAAATAAAAAAAATTAGAAGAGACTGAAAATGATTAACTGGATGTTAACCTGAATTTATTCAGAAGGTGAGGTGATAAGTCTAATTGCACTTTAAAAAAAAACAATAGGATGAAAGAAAGCCATCACTTCCTCCATGGATATTAATTTTGATGACCTTCAGAGTCCATCACCAGGTGATATAGCTTAGCATCCCTATTAGAATAACAACAGGTCTGTGATACTAAATAGCAAATAAAACTCCAAAATTAAGTCTTCACTTTTTATCATATATGTCTCTTCAACTTTCACAAGAAGTACAGAAATACATGCATTTTCAGAAACACCTGGATCAAACCTGACTCATTAAAAGCAATATATAAGCAATATCATAGAATCATAGAATCATAGAATATCCTGAGTTGGAAGGGACCCTTAAGGATCATCAAGTCCAACTCTTGACACCGCACAGGTCTACCCAAGTTCAGACCATGTGACTAAGTGCACAGTCCAATCTCTTCTTAAATTCAGTCAGGCTCGGTGCAGTGACCACTTCCCTGGGGAGCCTGTTCCAGTGTGCAACCACTCTCTCTGTGAAGAACCCATATATAAAGAAGTGTAAGCTTTAAAAATAAATATTAGTGGAAGTGATGTGACAGTTGTTATCAAACAGTTGTTCTATATTAACAATTAACATATGATTACACATACTGTGGCACCCATATGTTTTTATTCAGAAAACTATTAGCAAAGATAATCAACTGTCTTTTTGAGCAATCTGCTATGCTACCACTATCATCACTGAATATCACACTGAGCATAACTTATGTTTGTGAAGTCTGAATGTCATAAAATCAATCTATGATTCAAAAAAAAAAAAAAAAAAAAGATTAAAAAAGCCACACCTAACTGTATATTGCATATATTTACTCTTTCAGTATTCACAAGGATCCTTATGTTTCTAGAACATATGAAATCTGTTATGTATTAATGATGTTTCTAACATTCTAAATCATAGAATCATAGAAGCAGAATCTTAGAATAGTTTGGATTGGTATGGACTTAAAGATCTTAAAGATTATCTAATTCCACCCCCCCTGCTGTAGGCAGGGGTACCTTCCACTAAACCAGGTTGCTCAAAGCCTAATACATAAAGATCACCTTTGAATACACAGATGTTTTTCCATTTGTTTAGGCTATCATTGCATTTTTCTGAAATGTTTACAAGTGTGTTTCACTATTGAAGATACTAATACATATGCTGTGACTTTTAGTTCCAATGATTCAACTAATACAAACCTCATAAGATCATAAGGGAGTCAAAATATCTACAAATTTCAGTTCTCCTTCAGTGGCTCTGCTTTCTCTTAAAACATTCTCTGTTTCTATCGTGCTCTCTCTTACGGATTTTCCCTAGTGTTAGTGAGAAATTGAAATAAAAATCATATATAAAAGCAATATAGTCAGCTATGCAATGCTAAAAATGGCACAGGGAAAATAGCATGTAATTAACATACAGAATTCCCTTTGCACTCATAAAATGATTAAGAGCTTTGCTGTGGAAAGAACTACAATAAAGGCATTCTTAAGAATGAGAGCAAGAGATGATTCTGCATTATACTGGAGAAACTTCTCATCCATTAGTAACAATTATTCTACCATGCTGATGGGGTTGCTGGACTTAAGAATGTGAAAATGCATAAATATATGAAAATACAAAAATATTGACCAACAGTAAAGTTTAGGAGTAATTGTCCCCAAATTAAAGAAAAGTGAATGAAACAACTTTTCTGTTACTAAAATCTGAAAGTGGTGCTATTATATCCTTTTGGAAGATTTCTGAATGTCTATTCAGTGGTCATCGCAATGGTGTTGTGTTTGTCATTTGGGATATGATTTTTGTGACTTCCTCTAGGTGAATGAAACTCAAGTTTGACACTTAAACTAATAAGTAGTAGAAATTATACACCTGGAAACACTCAGATACTCTGATGTAATAAATGATGAACTGGCACAGAGCTCCCTCTTGGATGAAATGTAGGGAGAACTCTAGCTTCAGCAGTTTTCCTCTGTGTTAGCATGCAAAAGAGTAAAACCTGACTGAAAGTGCAGCTCAGGTGAAAGACTTGAACCACATATACTCAGTTCTAATTCAATGATTCTGGCATGTGCAAGGAAACAAAACAAAACAAAACAAAACAAACAACAACAACAACAACAACAAAAACTAACAAACAAAAGTACCAACCACAGATAAGTTTTACATTTTTTTTCCCCCAAAACTTGGACTCTATCTGTCTTACTGTACTGGGTCTAACTTGGATGGAATTAGCTTTCCTCACATTGGTCCATACAGTTTTGTGCTCTGCACTTGCAGCTAGAACAACATTCATATTAGACCAGTGTCTTGTCTCTTGCTGCACAATGTTGGCACAGCATCAGGATTCTCCCTCCAACCCCACCAAGAACCAGTAGGCTGGGGGTGAGCAAGA
This sequence comes from Anas acuta, assembly GCF_963932015.1. Classification (NCBI taxonomy): domain Eukaryota; kingdom Metazoa; phylum Chordata; class Aves; order Anseriformes; family Anatidae; genus Anas; species Anas acuta. The sequence goes on from NC_088979.1 coordinate 12,940,813, forward strand.
GATGGGGAGGGCATCACCAGGGCAGCTGACCTAAACTGACCAAAGGGATATTCCATGCTATGTGATGTCACTGTGAGCAATAAAAGGTGGTAAAGGGGAAGGCAAGGGGGCCAGGAAGGGAGGGAAGGGGGATGCCTCATTATGAAGATATCTGTCAAACCACTGCTATGTGTATTGAGGCCCTTCTTCCCAGAACATGGCTGAACATCAGTCATTGATGAGAAGTAGAAGGAAGTAGAGAATAACTTTTTTTTCTTCTCTCTGAGCTTCATTGGCTTTTTTTTTTTTTTTTTTCCCTCTTCATTTTCCCTTTAAATTATCCTTATCTCAACCTGTGAGCCTTTTTATTTATTTATTTATTTTCAGTATCCTTCTCCTCCTCTTCTTAGGAGGATGGAGAGTGGGAGAGTGTTTGTGGTGGAGTTTAGCTTCTCAACAAGGTAAAACCACTGCAGTCCTTTTTGGTGCCCAGAGTGGGGCTTGAAGGGTTGAAGTAGATTTGATCAGGAGTGCTTTAGAGGGTACTTAAAATTATAAAGTTTAGTTACTAGTCACTATGTTGTTTGTTGCACTGTTAATATTTTTCTGTGTGATCCTGGTTTATGTGATCTGTGCCATGTTCTCCCTTTTACTGTATATCAAGTCAGAGAGTTTGTTAAAGGCTGCGTATGGCTTTTTTTTCAGCTCACTGTGCTGTAAAGCACTGGCCTCCAGCCTAATATGGTATTCGGACCCTGCATTGCTATCATTTCTGACCTTTGGGAACTATCCCTTTGGTAATATTAAGAACAATACCCTCTTACTTTCCTTCTCTGGAAGGCAGTTTATGAATGGTATCAGGAATGGTACTTCTTCCTTCTTTCCCTGTGGGTGAATTACAGCAGCTTTTGAGTTTTCCAAACATCCATGGGTAACCAACATACTTCTATTATTAGTTCTTCAGATTTTTAATTTTTTCCCCTAAGTGTAAGCAATTAGTTAAGAATACCACCCAGGAATCTGCCCCGAGACAGTGTAGTGGTGGGTGCCAAAGTATGTGGGAGGATATGGGCAGGTACCTGTCAAAGTTGTCTCCTCCAGTGGTTTTGAACTTCACCCCTGAACAAGTGTGGAATCCTAAAAAAATCTGATGGAATGTTTGAAAGATATTAGCACCAAACCTGGCAATGCTGGAGAACTCCATCTTCCTGCACTGTACTGGGATGTGGCTTGTGCCTATCAGAGGGTAATTAACACTACCCAGCACTATGGTGCACTGGTGGCAATATTGCACCAACTCCCTGATTCCTGTTCATGAGCTGGTTCATTGACTAGAGAGCTGAGTGACCAGAAAGACTCACTCATGTTTAAAAATACCATATGGCCAGTACAAAGGACTAATGGAGAATGGAGGCTAACAGTGAACTATCGTGTCCTGAATGAAGTCATGCCACTGCTGAGGGCTAGTATGCTAAATATCACAGAATCACAGAATCACAGAATTTCTAGGTTGGAAGAGACCTCCAAGATCACCCAGTTCAACTTCTGACCTAACACTAACAAGTCCTCCACTAAACCACGTCACTAAGCTCTACATCTAATTATCTTTTAAAGACCTCCAGGGATGGTGACTCCACCACTTCCCTGGGCAGTGTGTTCCAATGCCTAACAACTCTTTCGGTAAAGAAGTTCTTCCTAATATCCAACCTAAAGCACCCCTGGCACAACTTTAGCCCATTCCACCTCATCCTGTTGCCAGGCACATGGGAGAATACACCAAACCCCACCTCTCTACAGCCTCCCTTAATGTACTTCTAAAGAGCGATAAGGTTGCCACTGAGCCTCCTTTTCTCCAGGCTGAAAAAGCCCAGCTCCCTCAGACACTCCTTGTAAGACTTGTTCTCCAGGCCCCTCACCAGCTTTGTCGCCCTTCTCTGGACCCACTCAAGCACCTCGATGTCCTTCTTGTAGCGAGGGGCCCAAAACTGAACACAGTACTTGAGGTGTGGCCTCACCAGAGCTGAGTACAGGGGGACAATCACTTCCCTAGCCCTGCTGGCCACACTGCTTCTTATACAAGCCAGGGTGCTGTTGGTCTTCTTGGCCACCTGAGCACACTGCTGTTTCATATTCAGCTGACTATCAACCATCACTTCCAGGTCCTTCTCTGCCAGGCAGCTTTTCAACCATTCATCTCCCAGTCTGTAGCTCTACTTGGGGTTATTGCACCCGAGGTGCAGGACCCAGCACTTGGCCTTGTTGAACTTCATGCAGTTGACCTCAGCCCATCGGTGCAGCCTATCCAGATCCTCTTGCAGAGCCTTCCTACCCTCGAGCAGATCAACACACGCACCTAACTTAGTGTCATCTGTGAACTTACTGAGGGTATACTCAATGCCCTCATCCAGATCATCGATTAAGATATTAAAGAGAGCTGGCCCCAGTACTGAGCCCTGGGAAACGCCACTAGTGACCGGCCTCCAGCTGGATTTGACTCCATTCACCACAACTCTTTGGGCCCGGCTATCCAGCCAAAAAAATATGTTAGAACTTGAATATGAACTGGAGTCAAAGGCAGACAATCAATATTGCTAATGTATTTTTCTCCATCGCTTTGGCTGCATGTGAAGGCCACAGTTTGCTTTCAGTTAGAGGGGTGTTCAGTAGGCCTGGAATCAACCGCCCCAGGGGTGGAAATGCAGCCCCACCATTTGCCGTGGACTGATCCAGACTGCACTGGAACAGGGTGGAGCCCCTGAATACCTGCAATACATAGATGACATAATTGTTTGGGGCAACACAGCAGAAGTTTCTGAGAAAGGGAAGAAAATAATCTAAATTCTCCTTAAATCTGTTTTTTGCCATTGAAAAGAATAAGGTCAAGGGACCTGCACAGGAAATCCAGTTCTTGGGAGCAAAATGGCAGGATGGATGTCATCACATCCCAATGGATGTGAACGACAAAATAATTGTGATGTCTCTGCCAACCAACAAAAAGGAAATGCAAACTTTCCTACGACTTGTAGGGTTCTAGAGAATGCATGTTCCAGGCTACAGGCAGCTTTTAAGTCCTCTATATCAAGTAACTCTAAAAAGGAACTGTTTCAAGTGGGGCCTTAACAAAAACTGACTTTTGAACAAATCAAACAAGGAATAACCCATGCAGTAGCACTTGGGGGTCCTGGTGGATGGCTGACCAGGAGCTAGCAGTGTGCCCTCATGGCCAAGAGGGCCAATGGGATCCTGGTATGCATTAAAAGGAGCATGTCCAGCAGATCAAAGAATGTGATTCTCTCCCTCTACTCTGCCGTAGTCAGACCTCACCTGGAGTATTGTGTCCCATTCTGGGCTCCCCAGTAGTACAAAAAAGACAGGGATCTCCTGGAAAGAGTCCAGTGGAGGGCCACAAAGCCTGGAACACCTTCCCAATGAAGAAAGGCTGACAGACCTGGATCTGTTCAGGCTAGAGAAAAGAAGACTGAGAGGGGATCTTATCAACGTTTATAAATACCTGAAGTGTGGGAGACAGAGGGATTTGGCCAACCTCTTTTCAGTGGTTTGTGGGGACAGGACAAGGGGTAACGGCCACACATAGAGCACAGGAAGTTCTGCACCAACATGCAAAAGAACTTTTTCACGGTGAGGGTAACAGAGCACTGGGACAGGCTGCCCGGGGAGGTTGTGGAGTCTCCTTCTCTGGAGATATTCAAGGCCCATCTGGACGCCTACCTACCTGGGCAGCCTGTTCTAAGGAACCTGCTTTGGCAGGGGGGTTGGACCCAATGATCTTTAAAGGTCCCTTCCAGCCCCTTCAATTCTGTGATTCTGTGAAATAGCCCATGCAGCAGCCCTGGGGCCTGTCCATACAGGACCAGCTGTGCAAAACATACTTTATATGCACACTTACTTTATATGCATCTGGGGAACATGGCCTCACCTGGAGCCTCTGGCAGAAAAACCCAGGAGAAACTTAGGGTCAGCCTTTGAGGTTCTGGAGCCAGGGGTATCGAGGACCAGAAATTAATCTTACCATAATCAATAGAGCATTTCAAAACGGGAATGAAATGCATTGTACAAATTCAAAGTTAATAATAAATAGAAAGAAAGCACAGTTTTGCTTGTTATTCTAACTCATGACCAAAGTAAATCGCTTGGCCACTGGTACTACCAAATATTGTCTCTTATTTATTTCTTTTTTTTATATATATATTTAATTTTGGGAAGAACAGAAGTCCTGAGAAGTTATGATTAATGCTAGGTACTGTTTCCTCTCAATGGAGGAGATTGTTTACTCAAAACTCGTTCTGATTACCTCTGTGATACATGAGTAATATTACACTATTTATTATAAATAAATAAATTAATTAACTCATTGAAAATAAAACCATGTTTTTTTTTATTATTATATTATTTATTTATATGCACATCACAGGTACAGGGGAGAATATTTTACCTTCTTCCCTTTTTATACAGGATAAATAGTTTCCTATTGTAAACAAGTCTATGCTACCATTGAACTTGACAAATACAATATGATGTAAATTTTAAACATGCATGTTGTAGATATTGCACTCGTGATTAAATGTTCCCATTGATCATTAAAAAGTAACTATAAAACTCCAAAGTCTTGTCAACATCAAAAGAGTATTCTGAATTATTATGTTCTTAATAGAATAGCACAAGCAACAGAAACATTAGATAAAAGATTCCAGTATGGTAGGTACTTAGTAAATAAATTTTGTCTCCTTAAAAGTAATTTTACACCACATAATTTAATTTTACATCACATAATTTATGAGATTTATATGATTCATGGAATCAGTTTTTACATCTTCTATTTTTCTTTAATTAAATCACAGTAATATATTCCCATCAGATCTCTTTTTGTCTGTGTGCAAGTAGAAGCTGGTGAAGGGCCTGGAACACAAATCCTATGAGGAACAGCTAAGGAAACTGGAATTGTTTAGTCTGGAGAAGAGGAGGCTCAGGGGAGACCTTATCGCTCTCTATAACTACCTGAAAGGAAGGTGTGGGGAGCTGGGGTTCGGCCTCTTCTCACAGGTAACTAGTGATAGGACTAGAGGCAATGGTCTCAAGTTGCGCCATGGGAAGTTTAGGTCAGAAATGAGGAGACATTTCTTCTCAGAAAGAGCAGTCAGGCATTGGAACGGGTTGCCCGGGGAGGTGGTAGCATTACCATCCTTGGGTGTGTTCAAGGAAAGGTTGGACCTGGTGCTTAGGGACATGGTTTAGTGGGTGACCTTGGTAGTAGGGTGATGGTTGTACCAAATGATCTTGAAGGTCTCTTTCAGCCTTAAAGATTCTGTGATTCTATGCTTAGTCTTGTGTTTAAAATTCTAGACAGACCACCACCAGCAACAGTCAGAGGGTTTATTCTCTTCATCCAGTTCCCACCAAGCTTGGTTAGATCTTAAATATCTGGAAATGTAAAGGCTATACATTAACTACATCTCTTAAGTTTAGGTGTAGATCCAAGCTCTTCTAAAATCAAGGCTGCTTATACCTGTGGTTTTGTTTCCAGAACATTTGATGGGAAAAGTTATGTGGTTTCAGTGGAAATGGAGAGTTTTACTCAAGTTAGAAGGGTATGTTTTTTAAAAAAAAAAAAAAATTAACAAAAGAAATTAGCATATCTTTTTCCTACCTACAACAATAAGAGGTACATAAAATTCCAAGACCACCACAGCACACCATCTTAATTTAACTCTAAAAATATATATTTTTAATTAGCAATGCTTTAAAAAAAAAAAAAAAAAAAAAAGAAAAAAAATTACCTTGGACCTGGAGATTATGTGCATGAAGTCTAAGTCCAGCTCCTTAACAGCTCTGATGATTTGGAGATGAGGAGGTTGAGAATTCACTATTTAGCAACCCTACTTTTAATACTATAAACAACATCTCTTTGGTACATATACTTTTTATCCTGTGATAGCTGTGAATTCCAAAGCCTTTAATAGGGTTATGCTTTCTGTCAACAATTACAAGACACCATATGTCGTTGGAGGATGAATCTAACACTGATTTGTCCAGTCATGTTCTATAACAATTCCTCCTGTCCTGCTCATTGGACTTTGTGGATACTTCCCAAGAGATGCTGTAAAGAAACACAATAAAAACAAGCTTGTTAAAAAACACTCTTCTAGTTCAAGCCCCTTCATAAACTGTGCCTATCTCTCAGTTTACAATCAAATTATATTAACATTGGTTTTATAATTATTTAGGTTACTTTCCCTGCTCAGCACATTTACACAAATTTTCTTCCTTGCATTTGTTTTATCTCTTTATTTTTGTATTCATAGTCTATTAGTTTGAAGGAAAAAAAAACTTGCCTCTTATAAGGTTGCAACACAAATATCTATGGACCAAATATCTATGGACTGGAATTCATTTTTGCCTGTGAACTGCTGATAGATATGAATAATCTCAGTGCTTCTTGGTATCATGTAAATTGAAATTTTTTGTGTATGTTCACAATTGCCCTGTACATCATGAGGATATTTTCAGTTCCTTCTGAAGACAAACAATTTAAGAAATCCTTCCAGCTGGTAACAATTACTCTAGCACTCTAGCATTAAGTGTCAAAGGTCCCTATTTTCAGAAGAGATGTCAGTATGTAATCTGTCTCTGACTGTGTATGGTTCCTGAGAACCATAGTGTTTTCATATCTCATAAGTAACTAATAAGTCAATTTATACTGAAATGAAATGAAATAATAAATAAAATAAAATAAAATAAAATAAAATAAAATAAAATAAAATAAAATAAAATAAAATAAAATAAAAAAGAGCAACTCCTCAGGCAACTATTAAGTTTTGATGTCATATTGTTCCAAATATCTTCTTTTTAATTTTCTATTTTATATTAAATTACTGAGGGAAATAGGAAATTAATAAATAAATTTTGGTAGATTTATATGCTTTGTCTATCTGGTATAATATATATCAATGAAGAATATCACTTTCCTAAAGTTATTTGCTTTCTAGAATCCATTTCCTATAAAGGCCAGTAAAGAAAGATAAATAATTTGCCTGAATAAAGATTCCCAATTCTACACTGTATTATAATAGGAAGTCATAAGCCATTTCATGAATTACAAGAAAACATTAGAGTATTTTCTTGGAAACTCCTATCATAAAGAAATATTCTCACTAAGAGTCACACATAAATTACTGCAGAATTATACCAATGCTAAAATGACTCTGTAAAAGTACATGCAATAAGTACTGCATAGCTAATGAAAGAAATACTGTTGCATGCAAGCTCTTTGCTTTGACAATTTATTGCTATGCTTAGGAAAGCTAAATGTTCTAGGGCATTGATCACTGCAGAACTTATTTGTCTTGAATAGCTTTCTCTAAAAACAATTCTATTTCTTTTAAAGTAAGTATCAATGACAAACGTTAACTGCATGACTAATTAATAAAGAAGCAAGATAGCATTACAGGCTAAATGCTCGTTCAGCTTCTGAGTTACCATTACAAAGTAGTAGGAATACCCTTTTCAACACTATTGCTGAACAGTCTTGGAAAATACATGGCAAAGCTAAGCTCACTTAGGAAAAAAAATGGTATTAAACATAATAATGCGTTTAACAAATTAGTGGCAGAGTATGCATTTTTAAATCACAGAAACTGCTAAAGATCTTCACTATTAATGTAAAGTGATTAGAACTTGACAGAGTTTCTTTTAAGAATTGTATTTATATTTGTAAGGAATAAGAACATCCATATTAATGATCAATTACATCTTATACTGGTACATCACAGGTTATAAAGATTAGCTTTTGTTTAACTTCTTAACACTGTTGTTTTTCCACTTTGTCAGTGAATTTGAACAATTTCCAGAATAGGAAGCAGGATATATCTTCAGACATAGTTACTTAATTCTGGATGTGTATGTAGTCACTGGTGCCCTTGTGGCTATTCATATGACCAAGTATTGGGAAGAAATTTTAGTTACCTGTTAGGTTAGTTTATGCCATGGAGGATCTCTCCAACCCGCAAGACTTTTTGAAATGTCTGCTCAGGGTTAGTAGATATGGTACATAAATTAGACCATATGTTTTAGTCAGCAATAGTTAGGTAGCAATATCATCTCCCGCCGAATTTCTTGTTTCAGTTGCCTAAAAATGTCATTCAGCGCCATTTCATTTTCTCTAGGGTATCAACTCTCTGGACTTCGGCTTGTGGTTTGGAAGTGCATTGACCTTTCAAAGATATTGTGTCATACTTACATTTCCTTTGAAGATATCTTGAATTCCCTACAGCCTCTGAAATAACACTTGCTAACCAAAGTTAGCAAGTAGATTCGGTCACAAGCATCTGCTTTAGTACATGTCTAATCACTCCATAGCTCCACTGTAGCTACAGCTTGGAATTATCTACATTTCCACCACCTAAATAATGGGAACTTATACTCCTACTCATATATAGGAACACTTATATATAAGTTTCTTAGTCTAGAACTGAGTTCCAACTGAATGATCGGCTGGACTGATGAGCTGAGGTCAGCTGTAAGAAGTTCAACAAGGCCAAGTGCTGGGTCCTGCACCTGGGGTGCAATAACCCCAAGTAGAGCTACAGACTGGGAGATGAATGGTTGGAAAGCTGCCTGGCAGAGAAGGACCTGGAAGTGATGGTTCATAGTCAGCTGAATATGAACCAGCAGTGTGCTCAGGTGGCCAAGAAGGCCAACAGAATCCTGGCTTGTATAAGCAGTGTGGCCTGCAGGGCTAGGGAAGTGATTGTCCCCCTGCACTCAGCTCTGGTGAGGCCGCACCTCAAGTACTGTGTTCAGTTTTGGGCCCCTCGCTACAAGAAGGACATTGAGGTGCTCAAGCAAGTCCAGAGAAGGGCGACAAAGCTGGTGAGGGGTCTGGAGAACAAGTCTTACAAGGAGTGTCTGAGGGAGCTGGGCTTGTTCAGCCTGGAGAAAAGGAGGCTCAGTGGCGACCTTATCGCTCTTTATACATACATTAAGGGAGGCTGTAGAGAGGTGGGGTTTGGTGTATTCTCCCATGTGCCTGGCAACAGGATGAGGTGGAATGGGCTGAAGTTGCGCCAAGGGTGTTTTAGGTTGGATATTAGGAAGAACTTCTTTACCGAAAGGGTTGTGAGGTATTGGAATGGGCTGCCTAGAGAAGTGGTTGAGTCACCACTCCTGGAGGTCTTTATGTTTAGATGTAGAGCTTAGTGACGTGGTTTAGTGGAGGACTTGTTAGTGTTAGGTCAGAGGTTGAACTTGATGATCTTGAGGTCTCTTCCAACCTAGATAATTCTCTGATTCTGTGAAACTGGCAAAGAAACATCATGACAATATCACATGAAGTCATGTTTTAATTGAAGATGGACTGTAAAACAGAAATAGAAAAGAGTTATTACTCAACAAATACAGAGGGAACTAAGCTAGATTGATGAGACTTTGTTCTTAAAATATTGGGAATAAAAAAAAAAACTTTTCTTATATATATATTTCTTTTTCCCCCAGGGGAATGTTCATCATGAAAATGAACTAATATTCTCAGTTTGCTTGTTTGTTTCAATGAAAAACTACTAGGTGAAAAACAAAACAAACAAACAAAAAAAAACAACAAAACAAATGTGCAAACAACAAACAAAACACAAAGTTAGTTATTATGTTTTTCAAGAGATTTTCCTTTTTATTCAAAGCTTCCTGTGGGTATAAATTCCAGTTTGAACATGCTCACAGAAAGTGATATTTCTTGTGTTTACTCTGATGTTTAGTCTGTGTGTTTTCATCACAGGAAATAATTATATAGCATTTTACCACCTCTACAGTCAACACTGTGCCACAGATTCCGTTCATGATCAAAGAAGATGTCCTTGAGTCTTGGGAAGACTTATAGTTATAGTTATAGTCATGAAGGACAACGATGATTCACATAATAAAATAAAAACTGCATTATTACTCTTTGGCACTATTATAAGTGATTGCACAAATCACAAAAAGCTGAGATTTGCAATCTGGTGAGGGAATCTTGTTCAAATTGAACTACACCTAAAAAATTGTGTACTCTCTTAATGGAATTAAATTCCATTTTGAAATTATTTTCTGTACCTTTTGCTTATCTTAACTAAATCATCAGTATGCTGGCTCTGTGCCATTTTGAATTTGGATGGCACCTACAACAGGAGATTGGTCTAACAGCCTCTCTAGACAACCTGTAAGGATGATTTGTGCAAGGATGCATACAGCTGAATAAGTATGCAAAATATGGATATTAAGATTTTGTATATTGCAGAATAAGTACATACTGTTTGCTTTTTTCTTAAAGCCTTTGAGACAAAACTCCTAAGGCAAAGATAAAGAGTCAAATATATACATATTTCTTAAAATTATTAAAAAATGCTTCTTTTTTTTTTTTTTTTTTAACTATAATGGGAGTAGGGAGGTTACTGTTCTTAACAAAGAAATTAAGGACACTATAGCTCTATTTTAAGGATTGTTCACACGTGGTGGAAAAGAAACAAGTCATATTTCCTTTATTTAAATAAATAAAGGAATTTATTTAAAATGAACAGTGAATAGCTTATAAGGGAAAAAAAAAGTTACAGAATTGTCAAGAATTGTCAAATAAACAATGGGATGTTGACTGTAAAAGTAAATAAAAAACTATAGCATTCTTTTTCTATGGAACAACGGAATTAGTGTTTCAACTTAATTGTGGATACAATTTGTACACTCTAAGTGCTTTGATTCCCCAGGCTGAAGGCACTCTACAAGTTAAAAAGCACAAGGGCATCTGAAACAAATGTTTCTTTAGTTTTCCATTTAACGTCTGAAGAAAATACACATCTCTTGACCCTGTATATGCAGACCTGAGAAAGTTTTCTGAGAACACATTACTTTTAAGGCACAATTATCTATTTTCAACTGCAGAGAATAATGATTCCCGTTTTAAATTATGCACATCTAAATTACAAAGGGCATAAAAGAGGTCAGATCCTGTCGCTCAAGATAAGGTAATTAACAATGTTCTGTACTTGTGGTAGCTTAAGAAGCCTGTTTTGCCTCTGTGCTGTGATTCCACACTTGAACATTTGCAAGCCAGTTTCCATATTGGCTCAAATGGCTTTTTCCAATGTGAAATACGTTGGACTCAATGGTGATTTGTATGATATCAGAAGACTTAATTTCCTGATTCACAACTTTCTTTTTTCCAGCACTAAAGTTTGGCATGACTCACAAGCAAAATAGTTCAGCCCCGTTTACTCTCTCTCTCTTTTTTTTTCCTCTTTTTTTTTTTTTTAATTATTATTTTTTTCCCCATATGAACATCAGGGAACACTACTCTACTGTTAGGGTGGTCAAACAACAGAACAGGCTGGAGGAATACCTCCAGAGGCTTTGGATACCTCCATCTTTACAGGTATCCAAAGCTATCTGGACACAGTCCTGGGCAACTTGTTCTAGGTGGCATGGTTTGAGCAGTGGGTAGACTAAATAACCTCCAGAGGTCCATTCCAACCTCAGCCATTCTGTCATTCTGTTTTTCTTCACTATTATTGCATTCCACTTTTATTTATTAATTTAGTTAAGGCTACTGAGAGCATGGAAGGTAAATAATCCTACAGTTATCTTCAGTTTCCTTGTTCCTTATCAATCAGGCTTTACACTTATGTACAGTTTATAAATTGCATTTCTTTATAGATTAACACCTTCCTAAAGACTAAGCAATAGCAAGTTTCATCCAGATTTATACAGCTATAACTAATCTGTAAGAAGATTAGCTACATGGATTTGGTGGTCCCATGCTTTGTGGTCTGTGAAGTGCTCACCAAGCTGTTCTCTCACTACCCCTTCTCACGAGAACAGGATAAAACAAGATGAAACTTTTGTAGATCTAGGTAAGGAAAGGGAGATCATTCACCATTTAATGTCATAGGCAAAACATTTGACTCAGAGAAAATTAATTTATTGCCATTTAAACATGGAGTAAGATAGTGAGACAAAAAAGTAAAGCCACTTTCCCCCTAGCCCCACTTTTCCCCAAGCTCATCTTCACTCCTAAACTCTTCTATGTCCTCCCCCTGTGGTCCATACAACAGGGTTCCAAACAACTCCTTCCGGAATGGAGTACACTAGTGTGGGTATCCCAGAGGATGCAGATCCTGCCAGACCTTCTGCTTCTGTGTAGGTCCCCCATGGGCCACAGTTCCTGCCCTGAGACTGCTCCTCCATGGGCTCTCCACAGCCTTCATCTTTCTCCAGGCCACATCCACCTGCTCCACAGGGGGTTCCTCCACAGGCTGCAGCATGGAGATCTGCTTCATGTGGGACCCATGGGCTGCAGGGGGACAGCCTGCTCCACCAGGGGCCTCCCCATAGGCTGCAGGGAAACTTGTGCTGCATGCCTGGAGCACCTCCTGCCCTCCTGCTGCAATCACCTTGGGGGCCGCAGGGCTGCTTCTCTCTCAGCTCTCACCCCTCTCTCCCAGCTGCTGTAGCACAGCAGATTTCCCTTTCTTTCAATCTGCTCTCCCAGAGGCTCACTGTGCGTCACTCATGGCTCAGTTCTGGCCAGCAGCAGGTCCCTTTTAGAGTCATTTGGAGCTGGATCTGATCTGACATGGGACAGCTGCTGGGCTCTGCTCATAAAGGCCACCTCTGCAGACCCAGCCTGCTACCTAAACCTTGGCACATAAAGCAATACAAAGGGGTTGTTTTAAATCTATGGATGGATACTCTGCACTGTAAAAGCACTGAACCAATTTACCTGGACAGCACAAACAGTTTCTGGCCTGTTTCTGGACACTATTAAGCATTTACAGTGATGTTTTCCCCATATGATTTCAGTTACTGCTATCAGAAATGTATCTTTAGTGGCTATGTGTTGGGTCAGTATTTTGCTACAACTTGCTTGATTCTTTTATTAACAAAAATGGACAAAGACCATTATCTTTTAATTTAGTTCTGGTTTAAGCTCTATACTCTGGAGGCTGTTGCTAGGATAGAAGAACCACTGATAAGCAAATAAGATGGAAGACAAAAAGAGAAATTATAATTATCAATTGCAAAGACAGCCAGCATAGCCAGGACAAAAATAAATAAATAAATAAATAAATAAATAAATAAATAAATAATAAATAAATAATAAATAAAAAGACAGGCTTTGGAACTCTGACTTTGGTTTATTCTCTTTAGCTCTCCACTTAGTGAACCTATTGAGTATCAGTTCACAGCTGAGGTCACTGTTTCCTCTAATAAGGATCCAACAATTTTATTGATATTCATCCTAGCTCCTTGTTATTGCTAATTTCTCCCAACTACTTCAGGCCTAATATCTTCATCCTAATGCTGCAGATGTTGTTGATTCTTATTCATCTTTCAAGTATAACCACTTGTTCAACTCATTTGCACAGAAGCAGCAAATTAGTAATGCTCCACTACAGTAGTTTATTGGAGTTTAATGTACTAGTTCCTCTACAGTGGCTTAGTGGAACTATTTCAGATAATGTTTAGCAATAGATTTACTTTGCAAGTATCAGTCACTTCACATCTGTTGTGCCGTTCTCTGTGCAATTTCAATAAGAATGATTTACTCAAGTTCCATAATATCCTTTTTTAAATTTTCTGAAATTACATTAATTTTCTTCTTTTTTTTAACTATGAAAATCAAAATGCTAAAATTGAGAGCAGCAACTCTTGTGTTTATTCATACAAACTGACAGAATTTGTGTTGAATTTGTCTTGTGGTCATAACTCACAAAGGATATTATGATGCCTTGCAGACTGTGACGCAAGATCAAATATATAGATTTGAACTGCTGAATACTCAGATAGCATTTTGGCTTGGCTTGCATTTTTGTTTCAAACTAATTCAATTAATGAGGTGTATGACTTTATTCTTGGCTTATGTTGAAACTGGCCCATGATAAATACTGGTACTTCACACAATTATGAACTGGTCAGTAATTTTCCTTCAAATTCAGTAGTTCTTTATGTTATTTCATTTCAAAATGTGACAAATTTTTGCAGTCATGCCTTCTGATAGTGTTTCTTCTTGGGAGATATAGCATGGGTTGGATTAAGTTCATGTAGCATTAGAAATCTACCACAGAGACATCCTTATCTATGATTTTCCCTCTGGGCTCCTGTTGTAATCAATAGAGAAATAGCAGCATTTTTCAGAGTGTGATTCTTACAACCTTTTAAATTTGTCTACTTTAGAATGAGATAACTGTGACCTAGAGTTTCTTATTTCTCACCACTGACCAAAACAGAACAGATTTGACCACATGGATGTGGTCAAATAAATCTTACCGATGTGCTTGATTTCGTTTAATTTCTCCTTTATCTATGATAACTTCATTGCCAATGCATGAAGGCAGAGTAGTACAACTCAAAATATTTTTAGCTGAAAATACTTTCAATAGGAGAGATGGTTTACACTGGCCATACAATCCCTGAACACTGTCTGCATGCAAGTTTGAAACTCCAACTGAGTGTTCAGGATGTAATGAAATCACACTTTTTATAGCTTTGACATGTTAAACTAATGGTTGACTTCTCGAATTTTAGGATGGTGGATTGTTCTAGTTTGAAGACAAGTTAAAGGTTTACTGTTTGATTTTCTAACCATGGAGATGAGACTAAGAAGGGTAAATCTCTCTCCTAATTCAGGAAGATATGATAAACAATGGATATTATCATTTACCTGTCTGAGAACAAGTTATCTGGAAAGAGAAAGAACATGCAGTTTTATTCAAAGATGAGAAAGAGACAGAGAATAACAGAGAAATGGTGTGAAGAAAGTAATATATCTTTACAAAAAAAAATATATATATATATATATAATTGATTTTATAAATGTATATAGTTTAAATAAAAGCCTAATAAATTATTTCAATATTTTTATACACCTATACTTTAGAAAAATTACAGGTCCTCTTTAGTTACACACAATCTTTTCCTCATAATACATGTTAATTTCCATGTTAATGATGTGCTTGGGTAGAAGAGAACACACACACTTGCCTCCTCTACAAGATGCAAAGAATTTCAAAACCAAAATCCAATTGCTTTATGCATAATTCAACTCAAATGGTTTTGCTTTCTTTTTCTGTACTTCTCTTTGATAGCCTAACTCACTCCTGAAAAATTCTACCTGCCTGCAATTTAGTAATCCAATGTCTTGCAATTCATATATCCTGGTATTTACAAAAAGTGGGTATATTTGTTTGTGTGTTTTCATATTTGTGCACATGCACATACTCACAAACACCAAGGAAATACCATAAATAGGACTCCAGGAGTGACATTTTGTTTTGTGCTATTTTTCTGTGGAACCTGAACCCCTCCACAAATAAAATAATAATAAAAATGATTTTGAGTTAATCAAACATTCCTTGAAATCAAATCAAGAACTGTGAGATATGCTAAGAAATAGAATAAGTTCTGTTATTCTGGTACTTTATCATGATTAAGAGATGCATATTCAGTCATTTTCCAGAATTAATGTTAAAAGCATTTTCAAAAAGAGCCTAAAACTGTTGCAGTAGGAATTTGCTGTTCTTTTTTTACTATTGGTACTGCTCCATCTTATAACAACAAGATACGCTTAAATATTGAAATATTGATGAAAATATACAAATATTGCTGAAAGATATATAATTGTATATGATTTTACAGGGAGGAATGCAATTTAGGAAAAACATATTCTAAATGTTGTGCAGGACAGGCAAGATTCTTGTAACGGAGAAAGAGAGAAAACGACTATTCCAATAGACTATCCCAACTATGCAAACTAAAGATTATCCCCATTCCAGTGCTTAGAGCAGTCATTTGGGAAACTAAACATTTGTGATCCATTTTCTTACAAATATGTTTCCCATAAATATGTGTGAAATCTGAAAAAAAAAAAAAAAAAAAAAGGATATCAAGAAACATGTTTTCCAGTAAATAAGGTATTTGTTTCTGCCAGGTTCAATGACTGGAGAGAGGGTTTACTGCCATGCTATCACTACAGTTTATTATAAGTTGCTGTATTGCATTTGCCAATATGAATTGAAAAATTTTGAAATCTTCTGATGCCTAAACAAATAAATTTATTGAATGTCAGGATCTATTTTCAAAAAAATCTGATGTTCTCAATGTAATTATTTTTATGACCCAGGAAAACATTAAAATTTGCATAATCCTGCAATAATAATAATACAAACACAGCAAATTATTTATATAATAATAATAATTATATATAATTAATTATACTATAATTCAATAATAAAAATACAAAATACAATAATAATAATACAAAACGGCAAATAATAATTGCTGTGAATATTCCTATGTTTACATTTTCTAGGTTGATGGCTAGCTCAAAGTCAAATTGAATATAGAACTTAGCATAACTATAAAAAAAAAAAGTAGTCAAACCAATTTTCCTTCCCAGTTGTACCTGTCACACATTTTGTCTTTTTCAAAAATTAGTCCACTTTTTTCATAATATTTAAATTAAAAAAAAAAAAAAAAAAAAAAAAGAGTTCCTTTATCACTGTTTCTTTCCAAACACCTCGTATTACTTTCACTTTAAGGAATGTAGAGTTCTTGGGGAAGCAGATGAGAAGATGGGTTTTCAAACAGAGATTGTCCATGATTTGCTTCAGCAAACTGATTTCAAATCTTGACCTGCGTGGGAGATTATGAAACCATAGCTTTAAAATTATGTTAAAATTAAAAATAATTATAAGGATTTAGCTAAACTATAAAATGAAATTTTGCATTATCTGTTTCCCTTTTTAGTTGACATTATACAGTAGAAAACCTTTCTGAAGTATCTTCTTTGTAATTAAATCTTACTCCTGATCTACTCAATATTAAAAATACATTCTACCTTTTCCTAATTGTTTTATGTAGGAACTTTACCCTTCATTTAATGTTCTTTTTCTTCTTTTCATAATTCTGTTTTCCTTGTATATTTTTTTTATTTTCCTGAGAAATTAGATTATTTCACCTTTAACATATTAAAATTCAATCACTATTTACATTATTTAGTCACTTCTAATTCAGTCTAAATGGATGTTGTTATTCTTAATAATAAGATATCCAAAAACACATGAACACTGAATTATTTTATTTTAGTAGTCCTTTTCTCATTGCTGTTGTATTATTTTGAATTAGATTTTTCTAAGTGGACATAATAGTAGTCGTAGTAGTAGTCATAGTAGTAGTAGTAGTAATAGTAATAGTAATAGTAATAGTAATAGTAATAGTAATAATAATAATAGTATAGACTATAGTTTCCTTAGCAGGTTCCAGATTAAGTTGTACTCAGGAAGAAGGTCAAAAAAAAGGAGGATAGAGTGTTTTTCTTTATATTTTTTATATTCCTTTATATATATTTTTATTTTTTTATATTTTATATTTTATATTTATTTTATTTTATTTTATTTTATTTTATTTTATTTTATTTTATTTTATTTTATTTTATTTTATTTTATTTTATTTTATTTTTTCATTTTATTTATTTTTTCATTTTATTTATTTATTCATTTTATTTATTTATTCATTTTATTAATTTATTATCATTTTATTTATTTATTATATTTTTACATTTTTATATTTCTTTATGTTTTTTTTCATATGTTTTTCTTTAGTGAGGCATCCATGTAGTGTTTTCTCAGAGTTGCAGGGTGTGTAGTAGGAAATTTCCACAGTCTTTGGAACTGTGTGTGGAAGGTGAGACCAGGTGTTTGAAAATGAGAAAAGTCAAAGGTTATTTAGTAGCTTCTGTAACCCTTTACCTTGCAGAATCACAGCATGGACTCACCATGACTGTTGAAGAAATATAAAGAAAATCTATCTCAGAAGGCATTTAAAGCAGTGAAAAAAAAAAAAAATAAATCTTTTGCTATGTTTCCCTACTTCCGAATGAAACAAACAAACAAACAAAAAACCAATAAATTAGTTATGTCTCATTAGGAGAGAATATAAATAAATAAATCTCAATTTTTTAAAGAGCAAAAGTATTTTTCCTACTAACAAAGTCTAAGTAAAAACTTCAGTTAATTTCCCAAACATATTTTCTGCAGTGCTCAAAAACCTAAGTGTCCCTTGGGGCTGTAAGGCTTCATGTAATGAATATGTATTTTATGTCATCTCAGTGATGTCACGATTATGTTCTTGATAGAGATGAAATAATTCTATAAAGATATTTACCTGAAAGGCTGCAGCTAATGTCTCATGGGATATGAAATGAAATGTAGAGATGGAGGTCAGATATGTTTTTCCTCTTCTCCTCGAATTTGAGTTCAGAAACAGAAAGGGTTATGTGTCCTACCATGTCAAATTGTGGACAAATTTTTTTCTTTTTTAAGTAAATCTTTAAGGTAAATTCTTAGTCAAATCAGGAAAATAGGTTATAGAATAGCTATAGAATAGGTTATAGAAAGCTATAGAATAGCTTTCTCTGTTTTCTCCCTAGTTAGGGACAGCTTCCATCTTCAAGCTGAAGACTATACACTATGCTTCATTTAGATTTAAGCATTTTTAAAAATAAACTGAACTTTTGATGTTTTCCAAGTTCATTCAGGGTATTCCATTTTTTGAAAAAAAAGTCTCCAAAAACTCACAAAGGAGCATAAAAAAAAAGAAATAGGTTTTAAAAAATACAGTTTTCATGGCATAAAAGTGACAATGGTTTTAAAACTAAGACTATGTGACTGTGAAATATTATTTTTATATTTTCTCAGATTTTGACTGGAAATTATTTTCATGTACTTGTTTAAATGTATCTGCTCAATGCTGATAGGAGGATTTTGAGAATGGTAAAGCTATTTCTTTTCAGAATGCAGTAACCATTTGTCAAGTGACACAGAACTGTGATTAAGAGGCAAATTAAACACTTATTTCTCGATTTCTTAAACTAACAAGAAAACTACAAGCAAGACACAACTAGAGCTACACTCATAAAATAGATGGCAAGAAGGAAACGTTCAAACTATTTTCTGACACACGCTTGGAAAATAAATCAGCTCAGAGAACTTAATGAGTCACACAGTCGTTCCGGCTGCACATAGACAAAAGGAGAAAATACAGTAATGTTTAAAGGACAATGCCGATTTTAAGTGGGTTGAGTACACCTGAAATATATCTATCTCACTCCATTATCATTGTTTCAGTGCTCCATTTACAAAACTATGACTGATGACTCTGCTCCTAATGCAGTTTGATGTCTACT